>NC_041393.1:574476634-574492233 GCF_002162155.2 Triticum dicoccoides
GAGTGTTGGTCCAAACTAGAGCACCGTGCGGGACCATTCCTTGGCAACTTGGATTACGTTGGTACCTGTACGCTTAGCTTATCTGGTGTGCCCTGAGAATGAGATATGTGCAGCTCCTATCGAGATTTGTCGGCACAGCGGGAGGTCTTGCTGGTCTTCTTTTACCATTGTCGAAATGTCTTGTAAACCGGGATTCCGAGTCTGATCGGGTCTTCCTGGGAGAAGGTATATCCTTCGTTGATCGCGAGAGCTTTTCATGGGCTAAGTTGGGACACCCCTGTAGGGTATGAACTTTCGAAAGCCGTGCCCGCGGTTATGGGCAGATGGGAATTTGTTAATGTCCGGTTGTAGATAACTTGACACCAGATCCGTATTAAAACGCATCAACCGTGTGTGTAGCCGTGATGGTCTCTTTTCGGCGGAGTCCGGGAAGTGAACATGGTTTTGGGTTATGTTTGATGTAAATAGGAGTTCAGGATCACTTCTTGATCATTGCTAGCTTCACGACCGTTCCGTTTGTTCTCCTCTCGCTCTCATTTGCGTATGTTATTCACCATATATGCTTAGTCGCTGCTGCAACCTCTCCACTTTACCCCTTCCTTTCCCATTAAGCTGATACCCATGGTAATGGGATTACTGAGTCCTCGTGGCTCACAGATTACTACAACAACAGTTGCAGGTACAGGTTATGCGATGATCATGACGCGAGAGCGATGCTTGCTTGTTTCGGAGTTCTTCTTCTGCTTCTTCTTTGATCAGGGATAGGTTCCAGGTCGGCAGCCTGGGCTAGCAGGGTGGATGTCATTTGAGTTTCTGTTTGTGTTTCATCCGTAGACAAATGATGCTCTTATGTATGATGATGTTGTATTCGTGTGGCATTGTATGCCTCTTGTATGTATCCCCATCTATTATGTAATGTTGATGTAATGATATCCACCTTGCAAAAGCGTCTTCAAGATGCGCTTCTATCCTTGGTGGGACCTTCGAGTTCCTTTAAGATAGGGTCGCATCTTGGGCGTGACAGTGCGTGAGTAATTCCATCGTAGGCTTTCTGGACGGTGATGGGTTGGATGAGATTTACCATGTAATCGAGTTAGTTTTGTTAGGGTTTGATCCCTAGTATCCACTATGTTCTGAGATTTATGTTGCTATGACTTTGCTATGATTAATGCTTGTCAGTAGGGCCCGAGTGCCATGATTTCAGATCTGAACCTATTATGTTTTCATGAATATATGTGAGTTCTTGATCCTATCTTGCAAGTCTATAGTCACCTATTATGTGTTATGATCCGACAACCCCGAGGTGACAATAATCGGGATATTTCTCGGTGATGGCCGTAGTTTGAGGAGTTCATGTATTCACTAAGTGTTAATGCTTTGGTCTGGTACTCTAGTAAAAGGAGGCCTTAATATCCCTTAGTTTCCATTAGGACCCCGCTGCCACGGGAGGGTAGGACAAAAGATGTCATGCAAGTTCTTTTCCATAAGCATGCATGACTATATTCGGAATACATGCCTACATTACATTGATGAACTAGAGCTAGTTCTGTGTCATCCTATGTTATAACTATTACATGAGGAATCGCATCCAAAATAATTATCCATCATTCATCCAATGCCTCGAGCTTTTCGCATATTGTGCTTTGCTTTTTAGTTTACCGGTGCTACTGTTACAATTACTACAAAAGTGCTACCTTTACTTTTGCTACTATTACCGTTACTTCCATACTACTTTGCTACTAAATACTTTGTTGCAGATACTAAGTTATCCAGGTGTGGTTGAATTGACAACTCAATAGCTAATACTTGAGATTATTCTTTTGCTCCCCTTGTGTCGAATCAATAAATTTGGGTTGAATACTCTACCTTCGAAAACTGTTGAGATCCCCTATACTTGTGGGTTATCAATTACATCTTGTAGTTGATTACTAGATGGTTTATTTGGTGCAGGATTATATGTTCAGATCCATTATGCTATTTAATACCCCTTTGATATTGAGCATGAATCCTATATACATAAGAAGTTGATCACCACTATTCTATTTATCTCAACATGCATACATGTCACATCATTAAAGGCCCACCACTACATGCATGAGAAAAAATTCATTATTAGTTGTCCACATGCACACCTTTCACCTCACCGCACATGCCACCTCATCAAAGGTCCACTCAACATGCATAAAAAGTTTTTCATTATGGTATACCACTTATATTCAAAATATTTCTGACTACACAATAATCAAACACAATATGTAATATTTATATTTAGCTTCCATTCATATATTAGTTATTCAACAATGAAAGCTTCATATAATCAAATCACTGAAATATATTGCAATCGATTCCCGCAGCAACGTGCGGGGTATTCTCTAGTATCAATTGTAAGTAGTTACTTTTGTTCTTGAGGTCACGGGAGAAGTCATGTTGCAAGTAATCATGTGAACTTGATATGTGTATGTTGTGATTCACTTAGTGGTTTCATGTGAACATTGACAACATGGCACTTCACCATCTTTGGGCCTAAGGGAATGCATTGTGGAGTAGTTATTAGATGATGGGTTGCTAGAGTGACATAATCTTAAACCCTAGTTTACGCGCTACTTCGTAAGGGACCGATTTGGATCCAAATGTTTAGTGTTATGGTTAGATTTTATCTTAATACTTTTCTCGTAGTTGCAGATGCTTGCGAGGGGGGTTAATCATAAGTGGGAGGCTTGTTCAAGTAAGAACAACACCCAAGCACTGGTCCACCCACATATCAAATTATCAAAGTAGCAAACGCGAATCAAACCAACATGATGAAAGTGACTAGAATCTAATGGCAGGAGGATACTCATTGATCATTTGAGTCTTATTAATGAGCAGCAGAGGATTTATTGGAAGCAAAGGGCTACCATCAGAAACATTAAAATGGGGGAAGCAAACACCAAATATTTTCAAGCCAAAGCCACCATTAAGCACAAATTTAATCACATTTCTATACTGAAAGATGAAGATGACCATGAGCATGCATACCATCATGCAAAAGGTGATATTCTATCCAGAGCATTCAAGAAGAGATTGGGCTTAGTTTCCAAAACTGAAAACCCTCTTCTCCTCCAATCACTACTCTTGCAACATGATGATTTTTCAGACCTGGAGATACCTTTAACTAAGAAAGAAATTGATGATGTTATTATGAAGATGCCTGTTGATAAAGCACCTGGACCAGATGGATTTAATGCAACATTTCTTAAAGCCTGTTGGGATATTGTGGCTCCTGATTTCTGTAGACTTATTGAAGACTTTCATTTGGGGACAGTAAATTCGTAGAGTGTTAATTATTCTTTTATTACCTTGATCCCCAAAAAATATGATGCTGCACAACCCAATGAATTCAGACCAATCTCCCTCTTAAACTGTACTTTGAAGATCTTAACAAAGTTGTTGGCCAACAGACTGCAGCAGAAGATTCTCAAGCTTATCCACCCCAAACAATATGGTTTCTTATCCAACAGATGTACACAAGATTGTATAGCCTGGTCTTTTGAATATATACATCAATGCTACCAGTCAAATCAAGATGTGATTCTCCTGAAATTGGATTTTGAGAAGGCCTTTGATATGCTGAACCATGACACTATTATTGAGATTTTACAAGCCAAAGGTTTTGGTTCTAAGTGGATCAATTGGATTAAGCTGATATATGGCACTGGGTTTTCTTCTGTACTTCTCAATGGGGTACCTGGAAAACAGCTCTTATGTAAATGTGGAGTGAGACAGGGTGATCCCCTATCCCCTCTCATCTTTGTGCTTGCTGCAGATCTGCTGCAATCCATGATGAATGAGGCAACGCATAATTGTAGCGACCAAACCTCAAACATTCTAGTCTCTGTGCATCAGTGTCATCCCTAGATTGGTAATGCTGACATGCATAGTACTCGAGGATTTATAACAGAGTCTCAATCACACACTTATTACATCAAAATGTCTCAAAAGAGAACTTATTACAATAATATGGCTTAAGGCCATCTAAATAAGATAACAACGGAAGGCTTGGAAGATAAAGTGAGTCCATCAACTCCAACATCTTAGATGAGTGAAAGACAACGACCTAGGGCACCTTACTCGTCGTTTGAAAAGTCTGCAACATGATATGTTGCAGCCCAAAATGGGTTAGCACATGGAATATGCTGGCAATGTAACACAGGAGTAATGAACAGAATAAATTCTATCACTACATGCATATATGGCTGGTGGAAAGCTCTATGGTTAAAGTTTTGCATAAAGCCAATTTTTCCCTACAACAAAGGAATAAATTTTATTTAACTAGCATGGTGGTTGTAAAACATTGAGAAGGTTCCTCCAACTCCATCCCAATTAAACAATATCACTTACCCAACAAAATTAATTTAGAGTGATGAGATCAACATGATAATCCAAGAACCAGATACTCAAGATGTCCATAACCGGGGACACGCCTAACCATGATTAGTTTGTACACTCTGCAGAGGTTTGCACACTTTTCCCCACAAGACTCGATCTCCTCCGTTAGATTTCTCGCACTATATGGTGTTTGAGAAACGGATGACCGAGACACGGTCTTCCAGAAACATTAACTCTTTTCTCTGGATGGACAGTTACACCTACTTTCCCCTACATCTTCTAGCCCACCACTGAAAGAGGTCATGCAACCTACACAACTATGCTAGATCCTATAATAGCTTGTGGCTGCACACGGAGGTTTCGATCATGAATAATCTTATGATCCCTTTGAGCCTGGGTGGCAAACCGTAGGATGATCACATGGGTACTCCCGGATATCCTAGGACAACACTGGATTCTCCAGGTACCCGCAACCAATCCACCCATATGTGTATTTAAGTAGCCACCTTAAGTTAACCATTAATTAACAATTCTCACATCTGTCATGGATACACTCACCCAATCCACGTCTACGAGCATAGCAATCCTGAGCATAACGTGGAAGTAACTCCCAAAGGTTTGATAATAAAAGGGCAATAGGTTCTACCATCATATACTTCCCAAACCCACATGTTATTCAGATCCTAACCATGCAATGTTTGAGGATTGGAACTAATGCATAAAAACTGGGTAGTAAAGGGGTATGATCAAAGTGTTACTTGCCTTGCTGATTATCCGCAAAACCTAGAGACTCATAGTGGCACGCTTCGCACTCCGAGAATTCTATCACAAACAAACAATAACATACATAAGCACTCAAACAAGAAGCACGGGTAAAACTCAAATAAAAGATCTAACCAGAAAGTTGAACTGAAGAACTCCGGTTTGCAAAAAGAATCAAATCAAACGGAGCAACGAAACTCAAACTACGAAAGAAACAAGATTCATTTACTGATCTGGACTAAAGTCAAATTTTACAGTACCAAAATCATGTTCAAGTTGATTAAACAGAAAGAGGGCTTCAAGACGGAGATTTAGGCGTTGCTTTCATCTAATTTGGTTAAATGAGTGAAAAGTTATACTAGATCGAAGATCAGGGCAGAAATCATGATCGAAAATAATCGTAGATAAACCCTGGAAAATAAAACGAGACGAACAGCCTAACGAACGAACGTTCGTTAACAGAACCTAAACGGTGAACAACGTTCGTTAAAATGAACGAACGGACGAACTGACGCTAAATAACTAAACCGAAAAAGAACCAAACTGATCTATTCTAAAAAACAGATCTAGGGTTTCTAAAAAATCGAAGGGTTAACCGAGAAAAAAAATGACGAACAGCGGCGGCATCGGATGCTACCTCTGGCGGGGTCCGGCGGGGCAGGGCGGCATCCGCGGGGCTCCGGGTGGCGGCGAGGGGCGGCGGCGGTGACACAGGGCGACAGCGGCGCGGGGCGGCGGCGGCGACTTGCGCCGGTGAGGCGCGCAGGCGGCCGTGGCTCGTGGTGGTGGTTGGCGGCTCGGGGCGGTGGTTGGTGGCGGGGTGGAGAGGTGGCGGCGGGGCGGGGTACTTATAGGGGGCAGCGGGGCGGTCCGACTTGGGGAAGGGGGCGGCCAGCAGCGTGGCTCGCTCGGACTCCGGCGAGTCCGGGTCGGGCACAAGAGGGAGGCGGTGGCGCTGGGTGGGCCGGCCTGCTCGGCTGGGCTTCGGCCCAGTCGGGCGGGGAAACTTTTTTTAAAAATAATTCCGCCGAAACAAAAAAATCCTAATAAAATATAAAAAAATCTGAAAATGCCAAAAACAATTTTCACCGTCTAAATAAAATATTTAGAACAAAGTGAACATTTTTCTGGCCTAAAAATGCAATTTTGAAAACATGCATATTTTTCTAATTCAAATAAAATAGCAATAAAAATCCAAATAAAATATTTATTTGATTTATCAGTTTTCGTCCAATATTTCTTTTATTTTGGAGAAGTCATTTTATCCTCTCTCTTTTATTTTAATATTGGAAATATTCGGAGAGAAAATTATTAAAACCAAAATGATCCTCTTTTCAATATTTGAGAAAATTCAAATATGAAAACGAATGAAACCCCCAACTCTCTCCGTGGGTCCTTGAGTTCCTTTGAGTTTCTAGGATCAACCAAAATGCAATAAAATATGTTATGCATATGATGACCTATGTATAACATTCCAAATTGAAAATTTGGGATGTTACAAACCTACCCCCCCCCCCTTAAGATGAATCTCGCCCTCGAGATTAGGGTTGGCTAGAAAATAGGTGTGGGTGGTCCTTCCATAGGTCTTCCTCTCGTTCCCAGGTGGCTTCCTCCTCGGTATGGTGGCTCCGCTGAACTTTGCAAAACTTGATAACCTTGTTGCGTGTGACTCGGCTGGCAAACTCGAGAATCTTCATTGGTTTCTCCTCGTAGGTCAAATCACTATCCAGCTGAATCACTTCCAGTGGCACTGTATCTCTCAGAGGAATATCGGCCATCTCTGCGTGTGATACGTCTCCAACGTATCTATAATTTATGAAGTATTCATTCTATTATATTATCCATCTATGATGTTTTATATGCATTTATATGCCATTTTATATGATTTTTGGGACTAACCTATTAACCTAGAGCCCAGTGCCAGTTTCTGTTTTCTCCTTGTTTTTGAGTTTTACAGAAAAGGAATACCAAACGGAGTCCAATTGACGTGCCAATTTTTGATGATTTTTTATGGACCAAAAGAAGACCATGGATCATCGGAGTTAGGCCAGAAGAGTCCCGGATTGCCCACAAGAGTGGGGGCACACCCACCCCCCTAGGGCGCGCCCCCTATCTCGTGGACAGCCCGGAGACCCCCCTGACGTGAAACCTACGCCAAATATTCCTATAAATACAGAAACCTTCAGGAAATAACCTAGATCGGAAGTTCCGCCACCGCAAGCCTCTGTAGCCACGAGAAATCAATCTAGGCCCTCTCCGACACCCTGCCGGAGGGGGCCATCATCACCGGAGGCCATGGAGGAGTATCCCGGAGGGGCCATCATCACCATGAAGGCCAAGGACCAGAGGGTGGAGGCCATGGAGGAGGAAGCACAAGGGGAGAACCTCTCCTCCTCTCTCTTGGTGGCACCGGAGTGCCATCGGGAGGGGAATCATCGCCGCGGTGATCGTCTTTGTCAACATCACCATCATCATCACCATCCTCATCTCTTTTACGTGGTCCACTCTCCCGCACCCCGCTGTAATCCCTATGTCTTAAGTAGATATCTTTGTTCTTTGGGTTGATTGGTGATCTAGATTGGTATGAGTTGTAAGTTTTACTTTGGTGTTGTCCTATGGTGCCCTCCATGTCGCGCAAGCGTGAGGGCTTCCCACTATAGGGTGTTGCAATACGTTCATGATTCGCTTATAGTGGGTTGGTGAGTGACTGAAACACAAATCCGAGTAAGAGGGATTGTTGCATATGGGAATAAAGAGGACTTGATGCTTTAATGCTATGGTTGGGTTTTACCTTAATGATCTTTAGTAGTTGCGGATGCTTGCTAGAGTTCCAATCATAAGTGCATATGATCCAAGTAGAGAAAGTATGTTAGCTTATGCCTCTCCCTCATATGAAACTGCAATAGTGATCACTGGTCTTGTTAACAATTGCCTAAGACAATTCCGCACACCGATCCACCATTATTCCACACTCGCTATTAATATTATTTAGTAATATATTCTAACTATGATAACAGCACCTACTTTTATATTTTAGCTCTCCGATATCATACAAAGTTATCCTCTTCATACCCACAACGCATTTTTATTTCTCGTTTCTAGTTGGAAGCAAACGTTCGGTGTACGTAGAGTCGTATCAATGGCAGATAGGGCTTGAGAGAATATTGATCTTACCTTTAGCTCCTTGTGGGTTCGACACTCCATACTTATCACTTCCACCTTTGGAAATTGCTACGATGATTCCCTGCACTTGGGGATTATGAACGTGGCACTTCTTCAACTGGGAAATGTGAAACACGTCATGAACTCCTGACAATCCTTCTGGCAATTCCAGCTTGTAAGCAACATCTCCCATACATTCCAATACTTTCTATGGTCCCACAAAACATAGTGCTAACTTTCTCTTGACTCCAAAACGCTTAACTCCGCGAAGTGGGGACACACGAAGGTATACTTTGTCTCCAACCTCGTAAACTGTCTCCTTACATTTTGAATCCGCATAACTCTTCTACCTAGACTGGGCTACCTTGAGTCTGTCGTGAATCAGCTTAACCTTCTCTTCAGACTCCTTAATCAAATCTGGTCCAAACAACTGACGGTCTCCAACTTCATCCCACAATAACGGTGTCCTGCACCTCCTTCCGTAAAAAGCTTCGAAAGGGGCCATCTTCAAATTGGCTTGATAACTGTTGTTATAAGAGAACTCTGCATACAACAAATTGCCGTACCAACTAGATCCATAATCTATAGCGCAAGCTCTCAACATGTCCTCCAAAATCTGATTGACTCTCTCGGTCTGTCCATCTATCTGTGGATGAAAGGTTGTATTGAACTCTAGCCTGGTACCCAAAGTCTCATGCAACTGATTCCAAAACTTTGAGGTAAACTGGGTACCTCTATCTGATACTATGGTCCTTGGAACTCCATGCAGACACACGATCCTGGTCATGTATATCTTTGCCAACTTCGCACTTGTATAAGTGGTCTTCACTGGGATGAAATGAGCTACTTTCGTCAATAGATCGACTACAACCCATATAGAGTCATAGCCTGAACGAGTCCTGGGAAATCCCGTGACAAAATCCATGCCAAGCTTGTCCACTTCCATTCGGGTATCGACAATGGTTGTAGCAATCTTGCTGGCTTCTGATGTTCTACCTTCACTCTCTGACATACATCACATACTGCTACATACTCGGCAATATCCTTCTTCATTCCGGTCCACCAAAACTGTCCTTCAAATCCCGATACATCTTAGTGTTTCCTAGGTGAATCGAATACGGAGAATCATGGGCCTCCTGCAGAATCAACTTCTTGATCTCGAGGTCATTAGGCACATATACGCGATCCTCAAACCACAGAGTATCATGCTCATCCTCACAAAATCCTTTAGCTTTTCCTTTGCTCATCCTTTCCTTTATCTCGGCAATCTCCGTGTCAGTCTTCTGGGCTTCTCCAATCTTATCCATCAAAGTGGAATGGATTTCCAATGCTGCTACATAACCTCTCAGAACTATTTCCAAACATAGCTCGTGAAGATCCTCTGCTAACTCCTTGGGTAATCCTCCGGTCATGAGCGTATTGACAAAACTCTTGTGACTCAACGCATCAGCTACTACATTAGCCTTTCCGGGATGATAATGCAACTTCATATCATAATCCTTAATGAGCTCTAACCATCTCCTTTTCCTGAGGTTCAACTCCTTCTGTGTGAAGATATATTTCAAACTCTTGTGATCTGTGTACACCTCACAATGGTTTCCGATGAGAAAATGTCTCCATGTCTTCAATGCATGCACTACGGCTACTAACTCCAAATCATGTGTAGCATAGTACAGCTCATGAGGTTTGAGCTGTCGTGAGGCATATGAAACGACCCTTCCCTCCTGCATAAGCACTGCTCCAAGTCCTCGACGTGAAGCGTCACAATACACTTGATAATTCTTTCGTTGATCTGGAAGAATCAGCACTAGGGCTGTAACCGAACATTTCTTCAACTCCTGAAAACTGGCTTCACATTTCTCGGTCCACTTGAACTTGGTGTCCTTTTTCAACAACTCGGTCATGGGCTTTGCAATCATGGAGAAATTCTCAATTAACCTCCGGTAATATACTGCGAGTCTGAGAAAACTCCTGATCTCTCCAACTGATGTGGGTGCTACCCATTTAGTCACAGAAACAACCTTGGTGAGATCTACTGCTATTCCTTCTCCAGATATAACATGTCCAAGAAATCCAACTTCCTTCAACCAAAACTCACACTTGCTGAACTTGGCATATAACTGATGTTCCCTGAGCTTCTCGAGAACCAAACGCAAATGCTCCTGATGCTCCTCTTCATTCTTCGAGTAGACTAATATATCATCAATGAACACTACGACAAACTTATCCAAAAACTCCATAAACACCTTCTTCATCATGTTCATGAAATAGGCAGGCGCATTAGTCAGACAAAATGACATAACGGTATACTCGTATAGCCCGTACCTTGTGGTAAAAGTTGTCTTAGGTATATCCTGCTCTCGAATCTTCAGCTGGTGGTATCCTGATCGCAGATCAATCTTGAAGAAAACTTTAGCTCCTTGCAACTGGTCAAGCAAATCGTTGATCATCGGCAGGGGTACTTATTCTTGATTGTCACTTCATTCAACGCACGATAATCAACAACCATCCTTAATGATTCATCCTTCTTCTCCACTAGAAGTACTGGGGCTCCCCAAGGTGACGAACTTGGTCGAATGTAACCTTATCGAGTAACTCCTTAATCTGCTTCTTAATTTCCTCCAAATCCTTTGCGGGCATCTGATACGGTCTCTTTGATATTGGCCCGGTGACTGGCAAAAGCTCACTCAAAAACTCAATGTCTCTATCTGGTGGCATGCCTAGCAACTCTTCCGGAAATACATTGGGGTAATCCTTCACCACTGGTACTTCCTCCTGTACAACTCCTGATAAGGAATTCACTTGAGTCCTCTTTGGCACATGCCGGGATGCATACTTGATCCTTCTTCCTTCTGGGGTGGTGAGCATAATTGACTTACTAGCGCAATCGATGTTCCCTCCATACATCGGTAACCAATCCATACCCAAAATCACATCCAATTCTTGCGACTCTAGAATTATCAGATCCGATGGGAAAACATGCCTACCTATGGTCAATGGCATCTGGACACATCCTTGGCTTGCCATATGCTCCGCTCCTGGCGAGCTTACTAACATAGGTGTCCTAAGAACTTTGGTGGGCAACTTATACTTATCCACGAATCCCCTTGATATGTATGAATGCGATGCACTAGTATCAAAAAGAACGATTGCAGTAAATGACTTAACCAAAAACTTACATATAACTGCATCTGGCTGCTCTTCAACCTCCTCCACGCTAACGTGGTTCACTTGTCCCCTGTTGAAAGGGTTGGGCTTCTTCCCAGAGCTTCCATTTCCATTTCCATTCTTTGCTTCAGAACACTCGGTGGCGTAATGTCCATTCTTCCCGCACTTGAAACAAGTAATGTGACTTAGATCCTTCTTGGCGGGCGTTGCTCGGTTGGAACGGTTCTGGCCGTTGCTTCCTCCATTCCCATTCCCATTCTTGGGGACAGTATGGTTATGCGAACTTCCTCCATTGGAATTATGGCCTTCATGGTTATGTTGAATGTGACCTCCCGAGTTCGGGGTAAAACGAGGCCTCTGCTGAGCTCCTGAATTGTACTTCCCTTGTCCATACTTCCTCTTGCGGCTATCTATCTGCTGCAGCTCCCCTTTAATCATAAGAGCTCTATCTACCAACTCCTGGTAGTTGTTGAATGTTGCCACCATCAATTGCATGCTCAGCTCATCATTGAGTCCTTCCAGAGACTTCTCCTGCTTATCAGCATCTGTAGCTACGTCATCAGGGGCATAGCGTGCTAACTTACTAAACTCATCCACATACTGGCCCACTGTGCATCCTCCTTGGTGCAAGTTGTGAAACTCGCGCTTCTTCATGTTCATGGCTCCTGCTGAAACATGGGCAGTGCGGAAAGCCTGCTGAAATTGGTCCCATGTAACAGTGTCAATGGGGTAAGTGGCTGCGAAAATCTCCCACCATGATGTTGCGTGTCCGTCAAGCTGATGTGCGGCAAAACGCACTCTCTCCGCATCTATGCATCCTGCAGTGGTCAGCTCCCTTCCAATCTTGCGGAGCCAATCATCTGCAACAATCGGCTCGGTGCTACTAGAGAACACCGGTGGATTCAGCCTTAGAAAGTGGGCTAAGTGATCAATAGGTGGTGGTGGTGGTGGGTTGTTGTTGTTGTTGTTGCCTTAGTTCTGATCCTGGACTAGTAGCTGCATCAAGGTATTCTGCAGCTGGATCAAATGAGTGAGCTCCGGTGGGAAAGCAAATCCATTGTCACGTCTCGGAGGCATCTGGTGGGTTTAGAAAAGCTGAGAAAACAGAATAGAATGAGGTCTAAAGGGAAAACACTACCCATATGCACATGAGATAAACACAATCATATCACTTCAATCAATTCAAACAAGGGCATACAATCAGTCTAACTATCGTTACAAAGTGCTCGGACTATTCTATTTACATGGGGAATACTACTACTAATATGGTGGTCGACTAGAAGTTTTGATCGGTGGAAGACTCCATGATATCTGCTCCAGCTTCATCAACATAGTCATCATCGCAATCGTCGGGGTCAGAATCGGTGTCGTCGATGATGATGTAGTCCTCCGAACGAATGTCCTTGGAATGGTCGTCATCTCCTCCTGGTGCGGGGTCTCCAATGAATACTCCTAGCTTCCTTGTCAGGTCGTCATTCTTCTCCACTAGTATCATCATTTCCTCCTCATATCCGTCGCGTGTAGACTTGAGTTCCTCCTCTAGCTCTGTGATCCTGGTCATTGCCTTCTTCAGATCTATCATGCTTGTGCACATCTGATTCTCCTGGCGACAAATGTGCTGGTTTAACTCCTGGATGAAAGCTGCAATGGACCTGTCCTTCCTGGTGTTGATCATCTCCCATTGGTCATCTCGGCGCAAACATATCTGGTAGATAGTGTCCTTAAGATTCTTGTGATAAACTTCTCCAATGCGTCCCATGGCGATGTGGGCTGCCATGCTCTTTCCTAGACTTCAGGTTGGTGCATCAAAGGAAACTCTATGGGCTCAGTAACTGGCATGAATGTCCTTCCTGGACTTGAACTCGAATCATCCAATGCTCCTCTTCTGGTAAAGTGGCTATGTAGGTCCCGGTGAAGCTTGGTATTCCGATGTTCAGGTGCCTAGTAAATTCCTTCAGGTGTCATCCAAAAGGTGTATCTTCAACCGATTGTGTAAACTTGTTCCTTGAGTCCGCCATCCTATAGAGTGGAAAAGGGGGAGAGGAGTCAAAAATGAGTAGAGAAGAGTGACATATGGTTTAACTTAGTGGTCGTGTCCTACAGTCAGCGTGTGCTCTGATACCATCTTGTAGCGACCAGACCTCAAACAGTCTAGTCTCTGTGCATCAGTGTCATCCCTGGATCGGTAATGCTGACACGCACAGTACTCGAGGATTTATAACAGAGTCTCAATCACACACTTATTACGGTGAAATGTCTCAAAAGAGAACTTATTACAATAATATGGCTTAAGGCCATCTAAATAAGATAACAGCGGAAGGCTTGGAAGATAAAGTGAGTCCATCAACTCCAACGGCATAGCTGAGTGAACGACAACGACCTAGGGCACC
Source organism: Triticum dicoccoides (assembly GCF_002162155.2). Lineage (NCBI taxonomy): Eukaryota > Viridiplantae > Streptophyta > Magnoliopsida > Poales > Poaceae > Triticum > Triticum dicoccoides. The sequence continues at coordinate 574,490,485 of NC_041393.1, forward strand.
TTACTCGTCATTTGAAAGTCTGCAACATGATATGTTGCAGCCTGAAATGGGTCAACACATGGAATATGCTGGCAATGTAACACAAGAGTAATGAACAGAATAAATGCTATCACTACATGCATATATGGCTGGTGGAAAGCTCTATGGTTAAAGTTTTGCATAAAGCCAATTTTTTCCTACAACAAAGGAATAAATTTTATTTAACTATCATGGTGGTTGTAAAACATTGAGAAGGTTCCTCCAACTCAATCCCAATTAAACAATATCACTTACCCAACAAAATTAATTTAGAGTGATGAGATCAACATGATAATCCAAGAACCAGATACTCAAGATGTCCATAACCGGGGACATGACTAACCATGATTAGTTTGTACACTCTGTAGAGGTTTGCGCACTTTTCCCCACAAGACTGGGTCTCCTCCGTTAGATTTCTCGCACTACATGGTGTCTGAGAAACGGATGACTGAGACACAGTCTTTTAGAAACATTAACTCTTTACTCTGGATGGACAGTTACACCTACTTTCCCCAACATCTACTAGCCCACCACTGAAAGAGGTCATGCAACCTACTCAACTATGCTAGAGCCCATAATAGCTTGTGGCTGCACACGGAAGTTTCTAGCATTAATAATCTTATGGTCCCTTTGAGCCTGGGTGGCGAACCGTAGGATGATCACACGGGTACTCTGGGATATCCTAGGACACACTAGATTCTCCAGGTGCACGCAACCAATCCACCCAGATGTGTATTTAAGTAGCCACCTTAAGTTAACCATTAATTAACAATTCTCACATCTGTCATGGATACACTCACCCAATCCACTTCTACGAGCATAGCAATCCTGAGCATAACGTAGAAGTAACTCCCAAAGGTTTGATAATAAAAGGGCAATAGGTTCTACCTCATCATCTACTTCCCAAACCCACATGTTATTCAGATCCTAACCATGCAATGTTTGAGGATTGGAACTAATGTATAAAAACTAGGTAGTAAAGGGGTATGATCAAAGTGTTACTTGCCTTGCTGATGATCCGCAAAACCTAGAGACTCATAGTAGCACGTTTCGCACCCCGGGAATTCTATCGCAAACAAACAATAACATACATAAGCACTCAAATAAGAAGCACGGGTAAAACTCAAATAAAAGATCTAACCAGAAAGTTCAACTGAAGAACTCCGGTTTGCGAAAAGAATCAAATCAAACGGAGCAACGAAACTCAAACTACAAAAGAAACAAGATTCGTTTACTGATCTGGACTAAAGTCAAACTTTACAGTACCAAAATCATGTTCAAGTTGATTAAACAGAAAGAGGGCTTCGAGACGAAGATTTAGGCACTGGTTTCATCTAATTTGGATAAACGAGCGAAAAGTTATACTAGATCGAAGATCAGGGCACAAATCGCGATCGAAAATAATCGCAGATAAACCTTGGAAAATAAAACGAGAAGAACAGGCTAACAAACGAATGTTCGTTAACAGAACCTAAACGGTGAACAGCATTTGTTAAAATGAACGAACGGGCGAATGTCCTCTAAATAACTAAATCAAAAAAAACGAACCGATCTATTCTAAAAAAACGGATCTAGAGTTTCTAAAAAACCCGAATGGTTAACCGAGAAAAAAACGACGAACGGCGGCGGCGGCGGCTACCTCTGGTGGGGCAGGGCGGCGTCGGCAGGGCTCTGCGTGGCAGCGAGGGGCAGCGACAGCGATGCAGGGCGACGGCGGCGTGGGGCGGCGGC
>NC_041393.1:574492518-574511161 GCF_002162155.2 Triticum dicoccoides
GCTTGTGGCAGCGAGGCGCGCAGGCGGTGGCGGCTCCGGGCGGTGGTTGGCGGCGGCGGCGGCGGTTGGCGGCAGGGTGGAGAGGTGGCGGCGGGCAGGATACTTATAGGGGGCAGCGGGGCGGTCCGACTTGGGGGAGGGGGCGGCCGGCGGCGTGGCTCGCTCAGACTCCGGCGAGTCTAGCTCGGGCACGAGAGGGAGGTGGCACTGCTCGGCTAGGCTTCGGCCAAGTCGGGCGAGGAAACCTTTTTTTAAAACAATTCCGCCGAAACAGAAAAAGCCTAATAAAATATAAAAAATCTCAAAATGCCAAAATCAATTTTCACCGCCTAAATAAAATATTTAGAACAAAGTGAACATTTTTCTGGCCTAAAAATGCAATTTTGAAAACTTGCATATTTTTCTAATTCAAATAAAATAGCAATAAAAAATCCAAATAAAATATTTATTTGATTTTAACATTTTTCCTCCAATATTTCTTTTATTTTGGAGAAGTCATTTTATCCCCTCTCTTTTATTTTAATATTGGAAATATTCAGAGAGAAAATGATTAAAACCAAAATGATCCTCTTTTCAATATTTGAGAAAATTCAAATATGAAAACAAATGAAACCCCCAACTCTCTCCGTGGGTCCTTGAGTTGCTTAGAGTTTCTAGGATCACCCAAAATGCAATTTAAATGTTATGCATATGATGTTCTATGTATAACATTCCAAATTGAAAATTTGGGACATTACAATAATTCTCTGATACAAGCACCTTTGGTTCACCAAACAAGCCCAGACTTTCCTATCATCCAATATGCTGATGATTCCATTCTCATTGCTAAAGCTGAGGCCTCCCAACTGATGCATATCAAAAACCTACTTCTCCACTTTGCAGCCTTCACTAGTCTGAAAGTCAACTACAACAAGTCAATTATTATACCTATCAACACTTCTGATGAACAGATGCAACACTTGTCTTCTATCTTCGGCTGCCAGATTGGAAAACTCCCTCACACTTATTTGGGTTTACCCCTAAGCTTGCACAAACCTAGAGTTGAAGACTATTTGCCTCTGTTGAAGAGAGTTGAAAACAGACAACTGGGATGTTCAACTCTGCTTTCCACTGGAGACAAATTGACTCTTATTAAATCAGTGTTCTCCAGCTTGCCCATTTTCTTCATGTGCTCCCTCAGACTACCGGCAACAGTGGTCAAACAATTGAACATTTACCTAAAGAACTATTTTTGGAGGAAATTTGGATCAACTGAGAGAGGAGCATCACTCATAGCATGGGACACAACATGTCAACCTAAAGCCAATGGAGGACTGGGGATTTTGGATATTGAAACTCACAACAAGGCTCTTCTCATGAAGAAACTTCATAAATTTTTGAACAAGGTTGATATTCCATGGATCAATATCATTTGGGAAACATAATACTCTAATTCTCTCCCTGGTGAGAGACTGGTGGGATCATTCGGTGGAAACCATTACTCAAGTTGTTGCCTGTCTATAAACAATTTGTTGTCTGCAACGCTCACTCAGGAAATACTTCAATGATGTGGTCTGATACCTGGTGGGAGCAACCACTTGTAACCAAATTCCATGAGCTTCACTCTTTTACAAGAAATGAATTCAAAATCTTGAGGACATCTATCTGTGGCCAAGACTTATCAGATCTTTTACACACTCCAATGTCACAGTAAGCCTACAATCAGTATAACCTACCTCTTCAACATCTGCAACACAGACCTGCTTCCAGTAACTCAGATGAATGGTGCATTCTTGGATCAAACAAAGGCTACTCGTCCATCAAAATGTATCATCACATGAGAGGACCCAGCCTGGTGCACCCGATCTTCCAACAGATATGGAAACCATCTTGTAGACTGAGACATAAGATTTTCCTCTGGCTATTCCTTCATGACAGAATCTACACAAGAAATCTCCTCAACAGAAAGAGTATGCATCTTGATTACTATAATAGTGCACTCTGCTCTGACAACACGGAGGAAACTCCGCCCCACCTCTTCTAGAATTGCCCTTTTGCACTCCAATGTTGGGAATCCATCATTCCTTCTAAACTTAGAGGCATCTCCATCTTTGATGATTTCCAGCTGGCTATGACTCAACTGCCCTTAGATATTGCACTTGATATTGTCTCTATGGGATGCTGGGGCATTTGGTCCATCAGAAAAGATAAAACCTTTCGAGAAGCAACTCCACACATCCAGGGATGGATGTTTTACCTCCAAGAAGGACTTTGGGAAGCATAGATTAAAGCAAAGCATTCTAAAGCGGATAAGATTAGGTCCTGGGTCACATAGAACTTTTAATAAGTTTCCATGTTTCATAAAACTGGTATTGGGTGATCACTTTTGTATGAACGTCTATATGTATATATATTTTTTAATATAATTTACCGTAAAACTATTGTTCTACAATTTTCCGGTAAAAAAAGACTAGATAAAATTCATGTGTGCCCTCAAAAGCGCTTTGCTTACGGCTACCTTGCTGCACTTTATTTACCGTTACTGTTACTTATCTGTTATAAATTATCTTGCTATCAAACTACTTGTTACCGAATATTTCAGTGCTTGCAGAAAATACCTTGCTGAAAACCACTCGTCATTTCTTTCTGCTTCTGGCTGTGTTTGACACTCTTACTTATTGAAAGGACTATGATTAATCCCCTATACTTGTGGGTCATCAACAAGTGACGCATTGGTTATCTGACACTTGTTGCAACTTGTGAGTTTTGTGTTTTTTTTTGTTCATTCGTTTTTAGAAACGTTTTATCTCTTAAACCATGCGTTCAAATCACGAACCATTTCCATCATTGTGATTCTTGCATCGAGATCTTTGAAATTATAACCCATGTTAATATCTTTGGGCGTACTTTTTGTTTCTGAAAAAATGGAAAACAAAAATCCAGAAAGAAAAAAACAGAAAACCAAATAAAGAAAAACTAGAAAAGAACCAAAAATAAAAAACCAAAAAACTGAAAAACCCAGAGATCTGAAGCACAAGTGATATTTTTCAAAAAAAACATGATTGTGCCTTTCACTTTTTCATAAGCACAACTGTGCATTTTCACTTTTCGGGAAGCACACAATTGTGCTTCACCAAAAGCACCGTTGTGATTTTCTCTTTCCGGAAGCGCAAGTTTGCCTTCTGAAAAGCACAACAGTGTTGTTCACTTTCTGAGAAGCACAGTTGTGCTTACTTTCGCGGGAAGCACGACTATGCTTTTTCGAGAAACACAACTACAATTTTTACTTTCGGGAAGCACATCGGTGCTTGACCGAAAAACACAATTATGCTTCATGGAGAAACATATCTGTGCTTTTTTCATAGTGTGCTTTGATACGTCTCCCACGTGTCTATAATTTTTTATTGTTCCATGCTATTATATTACCTATTTTGGATGTTTAATGGGCTTTACTATACACTTTTATATTATTTTTGGGACTAACCTATTAACCGGAGGCCCAGCCCAAATTGTTGTTTTTGCCTATTTTAGTATTTCACAGAAAAGGAATATGAAACAGAGTCCGAACGGAATGAAACCTTTGGGAGAGTTATTTTTGGAACAAACGCAATCCAGGAGACTTGGAGTGGACGTCAAGAAAGAAACGAGGCGGCCACGACACAGGGACACACGCCTAGGGGGGTAGGCGCGCCCCCACCCTCGTGGGCCCCTCATGGCTCCCCTGACCAACTTCCTTCGCCTATATATACTCATATACCCTGAAAACATCCAGGAGCACCACGAAACCCTATTTCCACCGCTGCAACCTTCTATACCCGTGAGATCCCATCTTGGGGCCTTTTCCGACGCTCCGCCAAAGGAGGACTCGATCACGGAGGGCTTCTACATCAACACCATAGCCTCTCTGATGAAGTGTGAGTAGTTTACCACAGACCTTCGGGTCCATATTTATTAGCTAGATGGCTTCTTTTCTCTCTTTGGATCTCAATACAAAGTTCTCCTCGGTCTTCTTGGAGATCTATTCGATGTAATTATTTTTGGGGTGTGTTTGTTGAGATCCGATGAATTGTGGGTTTATGATCAAGATTATCTATGAACAAGATTTGAATCTCCTCTGAATTCTTTTATGTATGATTTGTTATGTTTGAAACACTACAAAAAAAGACACATCCATGACATTTTGGGCCGAACGGAAAAAAATTATGTCATACTTATGACACTTCTATGACGATAATTGTGACAAAACCCGGTATCATCATAGATGTGGTGGGCTCCTACTTCTATGACAAAAAATCATGATAGAAAATGGGCTTTTCGTCCTGGGCAGGCCGGAGACGCAGCTGCATGACATTCTTTGGGCCGTCCATGATGGAAAAAACTATGGTAGAAGCGAGGGCGAGGAAAATTTCGAGGAGTTCCCGGTTACGATGGGTGGCCGGGGGTCGAGCGATGCGTGTTTCTCTTGTACATGTACGCGCGTGTGTGCCAGGCGTTGGGCTCTAACTTAACCCGAGTGAGGCGTCGCCTAACTGAACCCGAGCGATTGCACTGTAGGCTACGCGTTACTGAACCTGAGCGATCGATCGATGGCTGTTAACTGAAACCGATCGAGCGATTCCTTCACTACATCTGCTAACTAAAGCTGATCGATGCTGCCTCTGGATGAACAGTGAGCGGTGGGGTGGACAAACAGGACCCCGTGGCGTTGCCTCTGGATGAACAAGACCCCGATCGATCGAGACGGTTGGGGCTGGATGAACAGGACCCCATGGAGGGCTGGATGAACAGGACGACCCCGTGGAGGGCTGGATGAACAATAGATGGTGGAGGGGTGGATGAACAGTAGCCCGTGGAGGGGTGGTTGAACAGGAGACCGTAGAGAGGGGTGGTTGAACAGTAGCCGGTGGAGTAGCACACGGTGGAGGCTGGATGAACAGGAGCCCGTGGATGAACAGTTGCAGGTGGAGGCTGGAGGAGGTCGACGGTAGATAAACAGTAGCCCGTGGAGGCTGGAGGAGGTCGATGGTGGAGATGAACAGTATCCCGTGGAGTCCTGTTTTGCGGTACGCCACACCCCTCCCGATGAACAGGACCCCCGTTTCGACCGTAGCGCTCCAACACAAGTCTGTTTTGTCCGTTTTGCGGTATGCCACACCCCTCCCGATCAACAGGACCCCGTTTCAACCATAGGAGGTCCAACACAAGTTCGTTTCCTCTGTTTTCCGGTACGCCAGATCCCGTTTCGAACGTGGCCGATCGAACACAAGGTTGTTTCCTCCGTTCTGCGGTACGCCAGGCCTCGTTTCCATCGCCTGTTCCGTCCAAGCCAGTTGGATCCCATGCGTTCCGTTGCCTCCTGATGAACACGACGTATTTTGTGGCCTCCCCATGAACATGATGGCGACGCAATTTCTCCGTTCCGACCCAGCCATGTACATGAGCCCTGGCCGTACGTATGCGTGAGTAGGCGTTCGAGACCCCGCCCGTATGTACGTACGTGGCCATGTTTTCTTTCTTGCGCCCTGGCCGTTGTACGTACGTGTACATGCTACGTGCGAGCCTCTACTACGACATGTGCGTGCCTCTACTACGACACGTGCGCGCCTCTACTATGACATGTGCGCGCCTCTACATCAACCAGTATGTACGTACACGTTTGCGACCAGAATGACAACGCTACGTACGCTTCGACCAGGTGGGTCCCAACTGTCAGGCACTTCCTTGCGTGCGAAGATGTAGCTGGTGGGTCCTAGCAGTCAGGGGGGCGAATAATTTTTTTTTGCCCGGACGCACTTCCTTGTGTGCGAAGGTGTAGCTGGTGGGTCCCAGCAGTCAGGGGGGAAATGTTTTTTCACGAAATACAGTGGTCCGTCCGGTGGGTCCCTGCTGTCAGATGGAGGAATAATTATTTTGTGCGTAATAAGGAGGCACTTCCTTGCGGCCGTCGTGGACCCAGCTGTCAGCCTCTCCACGTACAGTACTCTTCCGATGGAAGTCATTCCTCGACCACGTTGACCACGCCTTGCGAAGAGCACCAGGGCAGTGGACGACGTAAAGGCCTAGGAAGGGGACAACGCGGAGCCGGGGAAGACACGGCAGTGGAAGCCCGCGCGGAGAGGAGTACGAGGGTTCACTGGTTCGGCTATGGTGTGAGGCTGCCGTCGATGCAGGGCCTGGCCAGTGGTGGGAATAGTAGGGGGAGGTGAGGCCTCCACGGCAGCACAGCCGACCACGGGAGGTAGGAGCATGCGGCACGACCGGCACTGCTTTGGGCGGCTTGAGAAAGAAGACCAGAGGTTGAAGAAGCACTACGGCCGTTGGATGGACATTGTACGGTCACTAGAGCTAGAATCGTTCATATTGACTAAGTTGACAAAGCCCTCCATCCCCGTCAACTTAGTAGGCCCACAAGTCAGCCTCCCACCAAGGTGGGTCCCATCTAGTAGGGGGAGTATTCATTTTTTTGTGCGTAATAAGGAGGCACTTCCAGTGGGTCCAAGATGAAAGCGGGGGGAACGTTTTTTTTGCAAAATACGGTGGCCCATCCGATGGGTCCCAGCAGTCAGGGGGAAACATTTTTTTCACGAAATACTGGTGGCCCGTCCGGTGGGTCCCTGCTGTCAGGTGGAGGAATAATTATTTTCTGCGTAATAAGGAGGCACTTCCTTGCGGCTGTCGTGGACCCAGCTGTCAGCCTCTCCACGTACAATACTCTTCCGATGGAAGTCGATCATTGACCACATTGACCACGCCGCGCCGAGAGCACCACGATGGTGGACGACGGCGAGGCCTAGGAAGGGGACGACACGGAGCCGGGGAAGACGCGACAGTGGATGCCCACGCGGAGAGGAGTATGAGGGTTCACGGGTTCGGCTGCGGTGTGAGGCTGTCGTCGTCGCAGAATAGCAGGTGGTGTGGGTGAGTGGAGGGATGGCCTGGCTAGTGGTTGGAGTAGTATGGGGGCAGTGAGGCCTCCGCGGTAGCAAAGCTGGCCACCGGAGGCAGGAGCAGGTGGCACGACCAGCGCTGCTTTGGGCGGCTGGAGCAAGAAGACCACAAGTTGAAGAAGCACTATGGCCGTTGGATGGACATCATACGGTCACTGGAGTATTGACTAAGTTGACAAAGCCCTCTGTCCCCGTCAACTTAGTAGGCCCACAAGTCAACCCAACAATATGGTGGGTCCCAGCTAGCAGGGGGTATTCATTTTTTTGGGCATAATAAGGAGGCACTTCCTTGCGTGCGAAGATATAGCTGGTGGGTCCGACCTGTAAGTGGGGCGAACGTTTTTTTCACGAAATATAGAGGCCCTTCCTGTGGGTCCTAGCTGTCAGGTGGAGGAATCATTATTTTGCGCGTAATAAGGAGGCATTTCCTTGCGTGCGGCCGTGGACCCAGCTGTCAGCCTCTCCACGTACAATCCACTTCCGATGGTTGTCGTCCATTGACCATGTTGACCAGGCCGCGCCGAGAGCACCAGGGCGGTGGACGATGGCGAGGCCTAGGAAGGGAATGACATGGAGCCAGGGAATACTTGGCAGTTGTTTCCCACACGGAGGAGTACGAGGGTTTACTGGTTCGTCTGTCGTCCCCGGAGAATAACAGTAGGTGTGGGTGAGTAGAGGGATGGCTAGGCCAACGATGGGAGTACGATGGGGCCGTGAGGCCTGCACGGCAGCATAGCCGGCCGCGGGAGGAGGGAGCAGGCAGTCCCATCGGTGCTTGTTTGAGCGGCTGGAGCATGAAGAGCAGAGATTGAAGAAGCACGACAGCCGTTGGATGGACATCCAACAGTCACTGCCCTCGTGTCTTGACTAAGTTGACAGGGCGTTGTGTGTGCGTCAACCTTTTTTTTATGAAAGCATACGCGTCAACCTGTAGTAGGCGCACAAGTTAGCCTCAAATATGTGGAAAATAGCATACAACCCATCTGCCATTATTTCTAATAATGTACAGCCCATTTGCTAATTCTTAAGAATTTCTTTATAGCCCATCTTCTTTTTTGTTAGCATTACACCCCATATTGTGGCCACGGTTAAAAAGTATACGAAATTTTGCATATTTCAGTGTGGTCAACTGTTTTTAATCCAGAAATATCGATTCACATTCAAACTATTTTGAAAAATAATTTATATAAATATAAAATCCAAATAATTGTCCACGCATAAAAATCAATGGAATTTAAAACCTTGTAATGAAAAAAAGTTGAAACTAATTCCTGGTTTGATGTGTTTTAAAAATGTAAAACCCATTTCTGGGTAAACCGAATCAAACTCTCCTCGTCTTGAAAGATTTGCAGCCCAGCAGGGCCGATAAAGCAAGTAGGCCTTGTTTGGGTATTTCTTTAAAAAAATAGAACTGGGCTAGCCATTTTCAGCAAGAAAAAAACATAACTGGGCTCATGATGTGGTAAACATAAATAAAACCCTGGCTAGACGGGCCACAGCCCCCGCACAGCCCCGTTGTTAACATGATTCGTCGCTAAAACTAGTATAAATAACAACTGCATGTTCCTCAAAAGACTGTGCAACCTGCTGGGTCCCTCGTGTCAGTCGCTTGTAGTGTAATTCTCTCGTTTATTGACTACGTTGACAATGGGGTGAGCCCCAGATGTCCAACCATTAGGAGGAACCATATTTTTGGGCTTACAATATAGAGGCAATTGCTTGCGTACTGCCATGACGCTGGTGGGTCCCTAATGTCATCCTCTCCACATACAGTCATCTCCTTGTTCCTCTCGGTTGTTGACGACGTTGACAATGCAAGAGGGCGGCACACCGCGCACGGCGAGCGAACCAAGGCCACAAGGCGGAGGACGAGGCGAGGCCTTGGATGGAACGAACACGAGTCGTGGAAGATGCGCCGGTCCAGTCACAGGCGGAGGGGCGTATGAGGGTTGACTGGTTCGGGTGCGGGTGCGTCTTGGGGCTGACGTCGCCAGAGAATAACAGGACGTGTGGGGGAATAGAGGGAGGGACTGGCCAACATTGGAGGGTACATACGGTAGGGCGGCGGAGGCGCAGTCAGCCATGGGAGGCGGGAGCAGGCGGAGCCGACGGGGTGGCTTGGTTTGGGCGGCTGGAGGAAGAAGAAGACAAGAGATAGAAGATACACGACAGATGTTGGGTGTCAATCCAATGGCTGGTAGGCAGAATCGTTTGTTGACTGACTAGTAAGTCGACACCACCTTGGATAGGCTATTTCCTCGCGGGTCCCAAATGTCAGAATCCAAATCTGTCACGGTCATGCAGCCTTTCCTATGAAAATTTATAGCCCATTTGTTGTGCTAATTCGAAATAAGTTTGTGGGTGCTGGTGGGGGCTAATCACTTGGCTTCTGTAATGAACAGTGAGCTCAAGCAGCCGGCGAGAGTGATGTTATTTCCCTTGGTTGGGATTTGTTACAATATTTCACTCTGAATTAAATGAATGGCAAGCCATTTGCCTTGTTTCAAAGAAAATATGACAGTCACGACCGAGTTGAAAAGGGCAGGAACATCTAACTCCAGCCTACAAACTATACAAAAGCACGCGGGTTAATTGTTCATCAGGTTTACAAAAAAACCCAGGTTGAAAAGGGCAACAACATCTAACTCCAACACTATTTTCGGCAGTCACAGTCAAATGGATCGGTCTGGTCCATAGAATGAGCACCCTGGGTCGTAAAATTTACTGGAATATGACCACAGTATGTTGTAAATAGAAGCCCAGCATGTTCAGAAGCTCTTTTGCCCACCTAAAACTCCTTTTTTTGCTCTTCAACATACCCATCCGTCAAAACCATGTTGCTGATAAACTTAAGCCTGATGGGCAATTGTGACGCCCAGATAATTAAGCTACAGTGATCCCACGCTAATGGTGCCACGTCACCATGGTTACTACTGCTAATCTATTGTTAGATCAAAACTGGTCCAAAATTCAAATTCAAAGTTTGGTAAATAATAAAAGTTTTCAAACATTAAAATAAAAATGTTCGGGTTGTACTAATTATTACATAGATAAATATGGTGTAGTAAACACATTTTTATAAAAAGCCTAAATAATTTAAAATGATTTAAAACAGAAAAGAAAATAAATAAAAGAAAGAAAATACAAAAGAGATAACAAACAAAAAAAGAAGAAGAAAAGGAAAAGGACCCCCCGGGCCAGCCGACCCAACAGGCCGGCCCATTCGGCCGCACAGACCGGCCCAACCCCTCCCCTCCATAACCCCCCACCAGGTGGAAACCCTAACCCCATCCACCCCGTCACCCACTCGCCCATCTCCTCTCTCCCGATCTAGATCGGGATCCAGAGGGGGCCGACGCCGCTCGACGACGCCCCGCCACCACACGATGCCGCCCGGAACCCCCCCTATCCGGACCACCTCGCCGTCCTGCTCCTCATCGACGCCGTCCCCGTCCCCCTCCACCACGGTCCTCCCCGACCTCCATCGAGCACGCTGCCCGTTCCCTACGCACCCCGGTGAGGACCTCGGTCTTCCTTCTCCCCGTCCCCTCTCGCCGGCGCTTGCCTCGCTCCGGTGCCGCGCTCGTCGCGCCCCGGTCCCTCCCTTCCCTACACTGTCGCCAGCGCCATCCCGTGCACGCACGCTCCATCGTGACCGCGCCCATTCCCCTTTCACCACGTCGGCGTCGCAGTCACCGCCGTCGACCTCACCCCACTCCTGCAACCCCCCCTGCTTCGGCGCCCTGCCGGCTCCGGCCGCGCCCTGGCCGTCTGGCTCGGCCTCCCTCGTGACGCCCAGGCCGCGTCTGCGTGCTACCGCGCCTTCCCACGCCCACGGTCACCACGCCACTCCCGTCGTCGCCCGCAAGCCCCGTGGTGCCCCAGTTTTCCCCCTTCGCTGCTGCTGGCCTGCGCCCGCGGCCACCCTCTCCGTTGATGACCCGTCTCCGGCCGCCGCGACCGGCGTTTCCCCTGGCCGACGTCGTGGCCTCCGGCGCCCTGCTGTGTCGGGTCATGGGTTCCGCCCGCTAACGGGCGCCCCGCAGCCCCCCTGTGCCCGCGCGCCCATGCGCCTGCTAACCCGCATCAGCCCCTCTGGGCCAATGACAAACGGGGCCCGCGCCCTAGATCGATTTTAGAAAAAGATAATAATAAATATAATTAAATACTAAATAATCAATTAATTAACTAAATAATTAACTTAATTAATTCTGTTAAATTAATTAATTAAATTAGTTAACCTAATTAATTGTAGTTAATAAACCTAATCATTTTAGTTAGACTAACTAAACCTGATTAGTTAGTCTTAGACAATGTCAACCGAGACCCACTGGTCAGGTTGACCAGTCAACCACTGTTGACTGCTGACGTCAGCATGACATCATGCTGATGTCGTAAATCTATTTTCGAATTAAATTAAATAATTAATTAAATTCCAGAAATTAATAAAATCTTTAGAAAATCATATCTTTTAAACCGTAACTCGGATTAAATTATTTTCAACATGAAAGTTGCTCAGAACGACAAGACGAATCCGGATACGCAGTCCGTTCGCCCGCCACACATCCCTAGCATAGCAAACCTGCAACATTTCACCTCCGGTTCATTTGTCCGAAAACACGGAACACCGGGGATACTTTCCCGGATGTTTTCCCCCCTCACCGGTATCACCTCATACCGCGTTGGAACACGTTTAGCTGCTTGTTGTCCTGTTATGCACTTGCTTGCTATGTATTTACTATTTATCCCCCCCTCTTCTCTCCGGTAGACCCTGTGACGATGCTGATGCCCCTGTGGTCGACTACGTCACCGATGACCCCTCCTTGTCTGAGCAACCAGGCAAGCCCCCCCCCCTTGATCACCAGATATCGCCTATTCCCCTCTATGCTACTTGCATTAGAGTAGTGTAGCATGTTACTGCTTTCCGTTAATCCTATTCTAATGCATAGCCTGACATTGTTGCTACATCTGTTGATACCTTACCTGCAATCCTAAATACTTAGTATAGGATGCTAGTTTATCATCATTGGCCCTACATTCTTGTCAGTCTGCCTTGCTATACTATTGGGCCGTGATCACTCGGGAGGTGATCACAGGTATATACTATATATACATACATACTATACAGATGGTGAATAAAGTCGGGTCAGCTCGATGAGTACCCGCAAGTGATTCTGATGAGGGGGCTGAAAGGACAGGTGACTCCATCACGGTAGAGGTGGGCCTGGGTTCCCGACGGCCCACGACTGTTACTTTGTGGCGGAGCGACAGGGCAGGTTGAGACCACCTAGGAGACAGGTGGGCCTAGCCCTGTTCGGCGTTCGCGGATACTTAACACGCTTAATGAGATCTTGGTATTTTATCTGAGTCCGGCTACTGGCCTATACGCACTAACCAACTACGCGGGAACGGTTATGGGCACTCGGCATCGTGGTATCAGCCGAAGCCTTCGTGACGTTAGCGACTGAGCGGCGTGCGCCGGGTTGGACTGCGTTAACGCAACTTCCTTTGTAATGGAGGTTGCTAGGTCTGCTCACCGGCCGCATACGCAATGTGCAGGTGTGCTAAGGGCGATGGGCCCAGACACCTATGCGCTTAGGTTTAGACCGGCGTGCTGACCTCTCTGTTGTGCCTAGGTGGGGCTGTGACGTGTTGATCTTCCGAGGCCGGGCATGACCAACGAAAGTGTGTCCGGCCAAATGGGATCGAGCATGTTGTGTTATGTGGTGCACCCCTGCAGGGAAGTTAATCTATTCGAATAGCCGTGATCTTCGGTAACAGGACAACTTGGAGTTGTACCTTGACCTTATGACAACTAGAATCGGATACTTAACACACCCTTCCAAGTTCCACAGACAACCCGGTGATCGCTTTTCCACAGGGCGACGAGGGGAGGATCGCCGGGTAGGATTATGCTATGCGATGTTACTGGAGATGCTACTTGGAGATGCTACTTGGAGATGCTACTTGGAGGACTTCAGTCTACTCTCTTCTACATGCTGCAAGACAGAGGCTGCCAGAAGCGTAGTCTTCGACAGGATTAGCTATCCCCCTCTTATTCTGGCATTCTGCAGTTCAGTCCACCGATATGGCCCTTTACACATATACCCATGCATATGTAGTGTAGCTCTTTGCTTGCGAGTACTTTGGATCAGTACTCACGGTTGCTTTTCTCCCTATTTTCCCCTTTCCCTTCTACCTGGTTGTCGCAACCAGATGCTGGAGTCCTGGAACCAGACGCCACCGTCGATGATGACTACTACACTGGAGGTGCCTACTACTACGTGCAGGCTCCTGACGACGACCATGAGTAGTTTAGGAGGATCCCAGGAAGAAGGCCTGCGCCTCTTTCGATCTGTATCCTAGTTTGTGCTAGCCTTCTTAAGGCAAACTTGTTTAACTTATGTCTATACTCAGATATTGTTGCTTCCGCTGACTCGTCTATGATCGAGCACTTGTATTCGAGCCCTCGAGGCCCCTGGCTTGTATTATGATGCTTGTATGACTTATTTATGTTTTAGAGTTGTGTTGTTATATCTTCCCGTGAGTCCCTGATCTTGATCGTACACATTTGCGTGCATGATTAGTGTATGATTGAATCGGGGGCGTCACAAGTTGGTATCAGAGCCGACTGCCTGTAGGAATCCCCCTTTCCAACTCCTTGGCCGAAGTCGAGTCTAGACATTGCAAAACTTTTACTAACATGGTTGTGTGTCTTACGGGCACACGTCGCCATTTGGTGGTATTAGGATCTTTTATTCCTCGACCTATACTCTGGGACTCTGATCTCTCTTCTATTCGGGTTAAATGATTTTTGCTAAATCTAACATTAGGATCTCATTATCACTTTCACCCGGAGAGCCCCTTATTAATGATGATCGTCTGCGGCACGTGAAGACCCTGAACATACTCTCGGCTGTTAACCCGAGAACTTATGTTCATCGCATTTGCAATTCCCCTTCCACCGTCAACCCTTATGGATAACTACTTGCAGTTGTTATTCTTACATTCATCCCCAGTTGGTCTTGTTATTACCAGATACCTCGAAACACTCGTCGTTGTTTCGATAATCCTTTGAGCTTACCACCTTGCTGTTCTTTGTCACCTGAATACCCCTACGGATAATTCTCGCACTTACCGAGTATCCGCTCATCCCCCAGTTGTTCATGTGTTTCACAATGGTCTTCGAAATACTATTCGATCCTCCAAAAATCCTTAGTAGCTTATTGCTCTGTCATACTTGTCTACTTGCATGATGGATGCTTTCCATATGTCTGGCAATATTTGTTAGTATCCTTAGGCATCGTCATTTTGATCCTTTTGATTCAACATGAGTGCGAATGCACGCAATCATCAGTTGATCCTTTTAAATTATCTTTCCAGCTCATACGTCATTTTAAACATGAGCTGGTTCTCAACCAATCCAAATGCCGTCGATAGTACCCCTAAGGCTATTCAACTTATCCACCCCTAATCAAAACATTGCTTCTGTTCCCTTAATTTGGAAATCATAATTCCTTTGCATTTGAGCTCTGGATTAGTCAGTTGTTTCTATAATCCAATGCCCTTGCATTGTTACTTCCTCTGATTGTGTGTCGATGCTCACATCAGCTCTGTTATGGACCGACAGATCCTTTAATGGATTTTATCCTACATTGTCCTTCATATTCAATAACCTTGTGAGCCTTCCCTTGGATACATAATGCCTTTGGTAAATTGTATCATCTACTTTCTCAACCTTGCTCTACTTTCGAGCTTGTGATATTTACTCTTGAAACTTGTGGTATATGTTTCTAAGAAGCCCCTATGGGTTGAACCTATACCTTCCTTAAAAACCGTATGAACCGGAAGGTTTTGACAAGTCAACCCTTCTAGTGTTTAGCAGATAATTTTCTACCATACAACTTCTTTGAGAACGAGAAGTGAATGGAAGGTTATGCATTATGGAAGTGGGAGTCGACCTTGAACTTTGTGTTCATGCCCATGGACACGATGTAGATCTTATCATTAAAGCTTCTCTTAAATTAATTATTCCCTTGGTATAAGTACATCTTATATCTGGGATCTGGCCTTTTGCAATCGTGGTTCTGACCATGATCTCCTTTAAATACCATTTCTCGTGCATGTTTAAGCACTTATCTTCTTTAGAGCAATACCCCAGTCCAAGCTCTACTTTGGACTGTCGTCGAGTATTACCCCCTGGTATCTCGAGATTATCATGGAACTGCGTAACTTCTTATGAGTTCTTCATCTAGTGCTACATTCCCACTGATTCCATTTTTTCATGGGCTCTGAGTTTTTAAACACTCAAAGACACCAATAACTGAACCGAGTCCACACTACGGTTCAACAACTCTTCAGTAAGCTTCTATAAGTATGAGTTTGTACCCGATCACGCCATTCCTAGCTGTTTGACTATATCATTGTCGTGATGATTCTAACTATGCTACCTGGTCCTTATTCTCGAAGCACAATTTTCGACGTTGAGCTAAGCTTACATCAACTTTCCTTGTCATATCATTTTGCCTTGAACAACAAGCTTGATTTCGAGTTGGCGTCGTACCCTTGGTTCCAATAACATTTCACTTCATCATTCCTTTGATTAGATGTCAATTGTGTTCATGATGATAAATACCCTCCTTGCCATTGATGATTTTTATTATTATCGACAACACCCTTGACTTCCTTTTATCGCGAACTTGTCCACATTCTGAATACAACTTGCTCTCCATCTAGTGTTGTGTTCTGCCTTGAAGTATTACTGTCTTTTATGTCGAGAATGTTGTGGGGATTGCTCCACCTCTTAGAAATTGTCGATATGATGATACTTCTCATCATCACCATTCTTCCTTGGTCCCCGTGTTGTTTTTAACCAGCATACCAATAGATGTTGTTTGAGTTCTGTACTTCTAGCAACCCTATTGCTTTGAAGTTAACGATCGACAGTTCGTTCTTGGACCGTTGATTATTGAATCGTCACTCTAACATTGATCTTACTGCCTAAGGTCATATTTCAGGCACACCTTTCAACTAATGATTGATGGTGTATGTTTTCCTAGAGCATACAACATTATATCATTTGAATTGACAAGTGTCATCTTCTTGTTCACATTATTGTGGAAATCCATCCGTTTGGAATTCTCGATGAATTGTCGCTGAGCCCATCAGCCACCTTCTCATCCCCTCCTTGGTTTATTGATGGACTATGGTTTCAGGAACTCGCTCCCATAGTTCATTTCCCGAGAATCTTGCAATGTCATTTCATTGATTTGTGTTGCACCTTTTCTTCTCGGACATCCTGAGTCTGACGTATCATGACATCAATCGGATCTGAATCTCGGTCAGATATGATGGCTGGGACAACTTTCCAGGAGTTATGATGTTGGTCCTTTGATGACCCGGTAATATGACGTCATGCCTAGCACCCCCCCCCCCTGGCTGGAGGACCTATCATTATAATTTCTTTTGCAAGGATAACCATTCTTCCTGGAGAAATTGTAAGACTTATTCTATAAGTTGTTCCTGATGGATCCTTTGTGTTTCCAAAGTCTGATCTTCACCTGATGACCATGTCAATGTTGTCTCGAAGCATGTCTATGGTACTCCGATTTTCAACAAGAACATTTGAAGCCCAATGCTAAATGTTTCTTGCTCAATTACCCAAACACCGTTGCCGCGGTAATGTCCTGAAATTTCTCTCCCCTTACCTAAAGTGTTTTCTACTTTATATCCTATCATGGATATCTTGCTCTGTTTGTCCTTGGGAAGGAAATACCCCGAAATATGTGTCTTAACACATTTTCCTTTCCCTTGTTCTGTTTAATCTGATAATCATATTTTCCTTTCCATTGTTTGATTTAACCTTTCTTGTGATCTATATGACCTAAGCAGTAATATTCTCCTGCTTATGTAAACACCTCGTGGTACCGCTCTGTCAGTAAGACCCTGTTACTATTGTTGATGACATTCCGGTAGCCACCGATGGACGAGAACCTTGCCTATTGGCCCGCCTCGTTCAACAAGCAGGAAAATGGTTCTCTTCGTCCCTCGCCCTTGGTATCGATGTTGTTGCCGACATAACTGATAGGCTACCCTCTGACACGCCTTAATATCGTGACCGTGCAAGATGTCGGCCCCCTTCCTACTTTCAACCATATGGTGGGCCCATAACCCACAGTTCCACAACATCGAAACCTGACTCTCCTGCACCCCCTGATCCCAAGGTTGCTCCTGCGTGTGGCCTCGTATGTATTTCACGAGCCATCTTCCGAGGGATCATCAAATCTGTTGCCCGACACAATACTTATTCCATTGCTCTGAATCCCTTTCACAATTCGTTTCAGGCAACGAATGATTGCCTATGCACTTGGAACTCCTATTGGCACCTTCTTACTTTGCTCTCGATAATGTCTTAAGTTTCAAATTGAGAGTTACTTTTTGCCACCTTCCCTGATGTTATCTACCAGATAAGCAACACTGTAGCGACCCGTTCTTCCGGAATACAACCTTATCCTTTCATAAGTACGATGGAGTTCCCGAAGCAAGGATGCCTACTTCATCATGATGACCGGAGCAGAGAAATGAAGACATCAAAGAAAGGGATTAACTTCTTCGAGAAGAGCAACCAACACCGAGAAGACCCGTTAGAATTTCGTAACCAATTCCCTTCCCCCTTACTCCCGCTCCTAAATCTCGGGACGAGATTTCTTGTAGTGGAGGAGAATTGTGACGCCCAGATAATTAAGCTACAGTGATCCCACGCTAATGGTGCCACGTCACCATGGTTACTGCTGCTAATCTATTGTTAGATCAAAACCGGTCCAAAATTCAAATTCAAAGTTTGGTAAATAATAAAAGTTTTCAAACATTAAAATAAAAATGTTCGGGTTGTACTAATTATTACATAGATAAATATGGTGTAGTAAACACATTTTTATAAAAAGCCTAAATAATTTAAAATGATTTAAAACAGAAAAGAAAATAAATAAAAGAAAGAAAATACAAAAGAGAAAACAAACAAAAAAAGAAGAAGAAAAGGAAAAGGACCCCCCGGGCCAGCTGACCCAACAGGCCGGCCCATTCGGCCGCACAGACCGGCCCAACCCCTCCCCTCCATAACCCCCCACCAGGGGGAAACCCTAACCCCATCCACCCTGTCACCCACTCGCCCCCCTCCTCTCTCCCGATCTGGATCGGGATCCAGAGGGGGCCGACGCCGCTCGACGACGCCCCGCCGCCACACGACGCCGCCCGGAACCCCCCCTATCCGGACCACCTCACCGTCCTGCTCCTCGTCGACGCCGTCCCCGTCCCCCTCCACCACGGTCCTCCCCGATCTCCATCGAGCACGTTGCCCGTTCCCTACGCACCCCGGTGAGGACCCCGGTCTTCCTTCTCCCCGTCCCCTCTCGCCGGCGCTTGCCTCGCTCCAGTGCCGCGCTCATTGCGCCCCGGTCCCTCCCTTCCCTACACTGTCGCAGGCGTCGTCCCGTGCGCGCACGCAACATCGTGACCGCGCCCATTCCCCTTTCACCACGCCGGCGTCGCAGTCACCGCCGTCGACCTCACCCCACTCCTGCAACCCCCCCTGCTTCGGCGCCCTGCCGCCTCCGGCCGCGCCCTGGCCGTCTGGCTCGGCCTCCCCCGTGACGCCCAGGCTGCGTCCGCGTGCTCCCGCGCCTCCCCACGCCCGCGGTCACCACGCCACTCCCGTCGTC
>NC_041393.1:574511671-574516882 GCF_002162155.2 Triticum dicoccoides
CCGCGGCCACCCTCTCCGTCGACGACCCGTCTCCGGCCGCCGCGACCGGCGTTTCCCCTGGCCGACGCCGTGGCCGCCGGCGCCCTGCTGCGCCGGGTCATCGGTTCCGCCCGCTAACGGGCGCCCCGCAGCCCCCCCTACGCCCGCGCGCCCATGCGCCCGCTAACCCGCATCAGCCCCTCTGGGCATATGACAAACGGGGCCCACGCCCCAGAACAATTTAAAAAAAAGATAATAATAAATATAATTAAATACTAAATAATCAAGTAATTAACTAAATAATTAACTTAATTAATTCTGTTAAATTAATTAATTAAATTAGTTAACCTAATTAATTGTAGTTAATAAACCTAATCATTTTAGTTAGACTAACTAAACCTGATTAGTTAGTCTTAGACAATGTCAACCGGGACCCACTGGTCAGGTTGACCAGTCAACCACTGTTGACTGCTGACATCAGCATGACATCATGCTAACATCGTAAATATATTTTCGAATTAAATTAAATAATTAATTAAATTCCAGAAATTAATAAAATCTTTCGAAAATCATATCTTTTAAACTGTAACTCGGATTAAATTATTTTCAACATGAAAGTTGCTCAGAACAATGAGACGAATCCGGATACGCAGTCTGTTCGCCCGCCACACATCCCTAGCATAGCAAACCTGCAACATTTCACCTCCGGTTCATTTGTCCAAAAACACGGAAACACCGGGGATACTTTCCCGGATGTTTTCCCCCCTCACCGGTATCACCTCATACCGCGTTAGAACATGTTTAGCTGCTTGTTGTCCTGTTATGCACTTGCTTGCTATGTATTTACTGTTTATCCCCCCTCTTCTCTCCGGTAGACCCTGTGACGATGCTGATGCCCCTGTGGTCGACTACGTCACCAATGACCCCTCCTTTTCTGAGCAACCAGGAAAGCCCCCCCTGGTCACCAGATATCGCCTATTCTCCTCTATACTGCTTGCATTAGAGTAGTGTAGCATGTTACTGCTTTCCGTTAATCCTATTCTGATGCATAGCCTGACATTGTTGCTACATCTGTTGATACCTTACCTGCAATCCTAAATACTTAGTATAGGATGCTAGTTTATCATCATTAGCCCTACATTCTTGTCAGTCTGCCTTGCTATACTATTGGGCCGTGATCACTCAGGAGGTGATCACGGGTATATACTATATATACATACATACTATACAGATGGTGACTAAAGTCGGGTCTGCTCGATGAGTACCCGCAAGTGATTCTGATGAGGGGGCTGAAAGGACAGGTGGCTCCATCCCGGTAGAGGTGGGCCTGGGTTCCCGACGGCCCCCGACTGTTACTTTGTGGCGGAGCGACAGGGCAGGTTGAGACCACCTAGGAGACAGGTGGGCCTAGCCCTGTTCGGCGTTCGCGGATACTTAACACGCTTAATGAGATCTTGGTATTTGATCTGAGTCTGGCTACTAGCCTATACGCACTAACCAATTACGTGGGAATAGTTATGGGCACTCGGCGTCGTGGTATCAGCCTAAGCCTTTGTGACGTCAGCGACTGAGCGGCGCGCGCCGGGTTGGACTGCGTTAACGCAACTTCCTTTGTAATGGAGGTTGCTAGGTCTGCTCACCGGCCGCGTACGCAACGTGCAGGTGTGCTAAGGGCGATGGGCCCAGACCCCTGTGCTCTTAGGTTTAGACCGGCGTGCTGACCTCTCTGTTGTGCCTAGGTGGGGCTGCGACGTGTTGATCTTCCGAGGCCAGGCATGACCCAGGAAAGTGTGTCCGGCCAAATGGGATCGAGCGTGTTGGGTTATGTGGTGCACCCCTGCAGGGAAGTTAATCTATTCGAATAGCCGTGATCTTCGGTAACAGGACGACTTGGAGTTGTACCTTGACCTTATGACAACTAGAACCGGATACTTAACACACCCTTCCAAGTTCCACAGACAACCCGGTGATCGCTTTTCCACAGGGCGACAAGGGGAGGATCGCCGGGTAGGATAATGCTATGCGATGTTACTGGAGATGCTACTTGGAGATGCTACTTGGAGATGCTACATGGAGATGCTACTTGGAGGACTTCAGTCTACTCTCTTCTACATGCTACAAGACAGAGGCTGCCAGAAGCGTAGTCTTCGACAGGATTAGCTATCCCCCTCTTATTCTGGCATTCTGCAGTTCAGTCCACCGATATGGCCCTTTACACATATACCCATGCATATGTAGTGTAGCTCCTTGCTTGCGAGTACTTTGGATGAGTACTCACGGTTGCTTTTCTCCCTATTTTCCCCTTTCCCTTCTACCTGGTTGTCGCAACCAGATGCTGGAGCCCTGGAGCCAGACGCCACCGTCGAGGACGACTACTACACTGGAGGTGCCTACTACTACGTGCAGGCTGCTGACGACGACCATGAGTAGTTTAGGAGGATCCCAAGCAGGAGGCATGCGCCTCTTTCGATCTATATCCCAGTTTGTGCTAGCCTTCTTAAGGCAAACTTGTTTAACTTATGTCTATACTCAGATATTGTTGCTTCCGCTAACTCGTCTATGATCGAGCACTTGTATTAGAGCCCTCGAGGCCCCTGGCTTGTATTATGATGCTTGTATGACTTATTTATGTTTTAGAGTTGTGTTGTGATATCTTCCCGTGAGTCCCTGATCTTGATCGTACACATTTGCGTGCATGATTAGTGTACGATTGAATCGGGGGCGTCACAGCAATAGTAACCTCGCATTCAGTAGGAAGAATGTGACAAATCTAGTGTTTGCATGGTTGGCTACATATCATTCTAGCGTTATTGTCTTCAATCAAATCTCATGAGAAGTGAGAAAATCCCGATGCTTACGAATCCACCGATTGGTTATAACTTTCTTACCCCATCCTGTTGCCTAAATAGACATGAAGATTAAAAACAGTTAAGGTCTAAAAAAGAGTGTCGAAAGAGCAACAGCTAAACGGTTAATTCTAGTACACTACATGTGGGCTTCCAATGTGCGTGAACTTATCACATTTATATACAACTTCTCCAGACATGGAAAGCATTGCAGCAAGCCAATAATCTTGTTCGGATCAAAACTATTCATTTGGATATATAAGATCTTGACAGAATCAAGCACCATTGATAAGCCATCCATGGAGAAACTCTTCATTGAGCATAGAACATAATATTAGTACAAAATGTATACTCCAAGATGATATATAACTTATGCGCAGAAATTTAAAATGTAGCTTATGGTTACAAGTGTAGATGATAATATAAAGTACCTGAAGAACTGTGGAGCCAAACACCATATTGAAATGAGCACAGAGATCATGTATTACACCCAAGGTCTCCAGTTTAGGCGCAGAGAGGACGGTTATTTTCAATGGTGAATAACTAGAATCAAGGATCAACCTTTGGAGTGAAGGGGCATCTTGGATGATGAGCTGCCTTCCGTCAAAAGAAATTCCAATTCTTACAAGGTTAGGCGACTTTATTTGGAGACAACCGATTCTAACTATGAAAACAAGCACCAAGCACTCCAGGGCAAGGCAACTGGAGTGGATGATGTTGTGCAAAGAGGCCTCCGATGTACGAACCCGCACAAGTGAAAGTTTCTTGAGAAATGGGAGTCAAAGGTTTAGTACCATATTGTCTGGTAGGTAGCACAGCGCAAAGGTGGCGGTGTGGAGAGAGGAGGAAAACTGCGAGATGGATATCGGTGTTGAGGGCACAAGTTCATGGCGTTCGGTATGTGGTATGTGATTTCTAGGGGAATAGTAGAACTCAAGCAGCTATAGTTCTATGAATTCAGGGGATTTCAGCCAGGCGTCCACCATGCAGGGCATGGTATGCTTGCTCAGGTAGCATGACGGGGTGTAGAGGCTTTGAACGGAGCCCTGGTGGGTGGAGATGATGGCTTTGGGGTTTTCAAAATCATTGAAGAGAGATAGCTGACGACAGCCGAGATTAAGGGGCACGGCGCGCCATAGAGGGCGCCACCGAATTGAGAGGACTTGGGTGCGGCAGCAATCCTTGGTGGGGAGAAGCGAGATGATATCCCCAAGGACGGTGTCCGGGAGATCGCTGAGCGGTCCACCCGAGATTCTACGGGTACCTGGGATCCGGTGGGGGCGGGGTCGCTGCTTCTCCCCACGCTGCCAGGTGCGGGATCTACAACAGGCGTCACCGCTGGCGGGAGCCTCATCTTCTTGGCGCTGGGGTCAGCCGACTCCATTTTCCTCGAGGGTGTCGCGTCGCACTCACGGATTTGAGCAGAGTAACGAATGACGAGCCAAGTTGTAGTGCGAATGAAGAAGAAGGGGAGCTGGGGGTTTTCTGTAGTAGTAAGGAAGAAGGGAAGCTGGGGTTTTCTGTAGGAGTGAGGTGAGGAATTTGGGGGTACGAGTGGAGCAAGCTAACGTGAGGTGGGTGGGAGCGAGGAGGAAGAAGAGCATCCAACTTTTTTTGGAGGGCGGTGTGCTGGGTGTGGGTAGCGCCTCTCATTCAGTAAATATATGGGCTTTTGAATTGATTTTACTATTTACTAGTGTGGATGGGCTGTTTTGTCTTGGGACCAGAGAAACAATTACTACTAGTACAGTGGAGACACTCTACAGCTACCCGGAAAAACAATTACTACTAGTACAGTGGAGACACTCTACCGCTTCTGGCGGAGAGTCAGTATGCAGGCGGAGAGTATGCAGTATGCAGGCGGAGAGTCACCCCGGTCGTAGCGCGGCAGTAACGAGCCGTCGTATCACAAAACCACACCTCCCTGCAGTCTAAGTTTGATGGACGAAGCAACCATCATTTCACTCTTCGCTGAATCCCCTTCTCCCTCACCGTCTTCAAGAAAGGCAACACTCGCATCTGCCACTGTTCTTCTCTCCCAACGAAGGGAAGGTAAGCGGATCTGTGATGTTGGTATATTTTCGATCAGAGAAAAAAAGAACTTTTGCAAAGCAGTAACCGATCCTCACTCTCTTTTTTGTTTCATTGTCATTGCGATTGTGTTTTCCTTTCAGTGGTCTCCTAGTATTCGTCAGTTTCATGATGGACCAAGGAGAACCAGGCAAAGATCTGCCGATATTGGAGCAGACGCGGGAGGCTGATCTCCATGAGACAAAGAGCTCCAAGAAGACGGAGGCAGCCACCGAGCCGATCCCAGATACGCTCACGGCCACTACTGAGATGGTCAACACCCCGTTTGAGGTTACAGCCCCCATGGCACTGCAGG
>NC_041393.1:574517204-574522587 GCF_002162155.2 Triticum dicoccoides
ATCTCGATTGTGGTTTTTCATCTAAGTATGTGGTGATTAATAATGCAAAATTTTATTAGCTTCGATGCCATGCTATACATAGTGGTTTAAATAACTTGTGTTTCTTATACTGAAAAGTAATTCAGAATTTGTTTCTGTTTCAATTAGAGCCCTGATGCAGACAAGGATTGTGTGGTTGTACATGTCACTCGCTATGAGGCGGATGACCTGAATATATGCACTAGGAAAACAAAGGTTCTTAGGTTGTTGGATCCTGGAAGCCATTTGCAGTTATACCAATGAAGAGTTGTATTCCAGCCTCACCGTTGTCAGGCATGTTGTCTAGGGTGTACTGAAGCACAAGAAGTTCAAAGCTACTCCTTCGTTTGTGAGGCATACTGTTCTTGTCAAGCTTACGCAGGAAGATGACGTGGCATGCCTCCACAAACAAGTTTATCAATGGCAAGGCCACAAGGTTGTCTTCATGAAGGTTCACAGGATTGAGCTGCTGCGGGACGTCCTCGATGATGTTCATGGCAAGGTTCGTCTTGTGTCCAGCCCAAATTAGATCGAGGCATGAAATAGTTGCCCCAGCTAGTGTTTAATAATAGTTTGGATTGTGTCTAATTATTCGAACCTTGCCTGTTATCGACCCCTCTGGGGCTAGTACTCTGTTTGAATCTGTCTATGGGAACTGCTGCTACTTTTGTGTGTCCGTGAATCATGTGAGAACCATCATAATTGTTGCCGAAACAGATGCGTCCTCACTAGTTTTTTCATGAATATGGCATGGTAAGACATAAGTTGTCACGGTTTATCATACGAGCAGTGTTTTTTTATGAAATAGAGCACTCGTTTGAGAACTGTGCGCCGACGTATACATAAGTACTTGTAAACACTGTTGGTGCTACCCCACTTGTAAGTAGTTGTGCAAAACACGACACATTGGCTCAGCTCGCTTCAACACTAGGCTATCGACCAGCTAACAATCAACAATCTGCTGTCTGGCATATAAGCAACTATGTATCTTGTTACAGTGGTTCATGCAGTTAACTGAGGCCACAATGTAAATTCCAAACGTTCACACGCTAGTCCAGCGCTCATGTGGAACACTCACATTAAACTCGTCTTCATAAAAAACTTGAAAAGCATAAGTTAAGCAATTTTATACATCTCAATGATTCATAGAACATAACAAACATATACTAGTTCACAGCAAAAGACAAAGTTGTGAGAAGGTTTACAAATCAGGAAAAAACAAGCAGGGCTTCTCTGAGCAAAGGGCCTCCCGGCAGGCTTAAATTTCCTGGAGTTCACTCTGGTTTTTTCTTGTTGCCACCATCCAGGGTTAGGTTCTCTCATTCCTGAATAACCAATTATAATTGTGGTCTCAGCTGGAATGTTGAACTGAACCAAGCAGTGTACTGACCAGGTGAAATTCTTGTGCATTCCACTAAATTTAAGCACCGCTATTTGCAGAAATAAGCAGACCACAATGCCTCCTGTCCGCGCACCTTTCTAAAAAACCGTCGTGCAGCCATGCCAGCTAGTCCTTGGTCCATGGATGAACTGGTAAAAAGTGCATTCCGGACTAGGATGTAGTTGTTTTCGCTGGTCCCTGCACTGCAATCAGGAAGTAAAACATACGAATCAGTTTCTTTTAGATTGCGCTGGTCATTCTACCTTAGTTACTACCAATGTAGGAATACCTTGAAGACTGGAGGTTAGACGACGGCAACGAGGGATAGCCATCTCATTTTGCGTAGTTCTACTAAAACTGAGGTGTGTGCTTTTGATTGCGCGGATAGAAACGATACGGAGACAGACATCCCGAAACGATATGGAGGCAGACATCCCTATTTGGGCAAATACGAAATACGGTTATTTAAATAGTGACAGATATTTGAAGTGGCATATGATTAACAGCAGCATCTATTGTGTTATAATTGGCACTAGATTGACAGTATGAAGAGTCCTTAAGTAAGTAGCATCACATCACATCAACAATGCCACTAGATTAACATGCAGAACAATACCATTAGTATTACTGTCATGAGAGTAGCACATGGTCAGTAAATGTGCAATCAAATTTGTGCAGTTCCACTGGGATGAAGCAATGTTAGCGGTGTGAGATTTAAGTGTAACTGCAAAAACACAATTCATGGGAAATAAAGCAAGACGGAAACACTTCATAAAATGGTGGTGGCATTGCTTCAATTTATCGACGACACTAGACCATTACTTATAGTGACATTAGGTGGCATAGCTTAATGCTTCATGTGATTTTACATTAACGGTAGCGATATGGGCATAGGGACAGCAAAGGCATAAAGTGGTGAGGCAGATGTGGCTGACGAGAGGGGCAAACACTCAGGCAGCATGTCTGCATTTGTCCCATTTTTTATCTCCTCGGCGACATTTTCCTATGTGAGCACAGGAAATCTAGACCTGCTCATTCTCATTTGCGTTGTCCCCCAACACCCATCACTTTCTTTCATTTTTCAACCAAGAGATAGGTCCACTTCCCCCCACCCTTCGCCATCCACCATGCTTTCTTTGTCTTTTCAACCAAGAGACCGGTTGGGTAGCCAGTATCTACTACTTTCCCCCGTTTCCTCTTAGAACCAAGTCCTAGATTCATGCTACAGCTTTCCCACTTTCTTCCCTGTTTGAACCAACTCTTAGAGTCGACTGTATGAACTAGCTTTACCTCTAATAATAGTAAAAGTCTAGGTGGCTTTGGAACAGCGGACGGAAGTAGAAAAATATCCACACAAACGGAGCTGGGGCAGTAGAGCAAGGCAGGTTTCGAAGGAATATATACTTGAGGGTCGTTGGCATGTGGCAAAGACGGCATCGGGAGGCCGCATCTTGGACACAATACCGCGGGAAGGAAGAAGGGGTCGGAGGCCCTCTCGAGTCGGCGCTCTCTCGGAGAGAACGGCACGGCCACCGATCGGGACGCGCGGGTAGCCGTTGGTCTCCTCCCTCGCCGCCGATGATAGCGTGAACGATGCACCTACACCCCTGCCCCGGTCGAGGTTGTCCGGGCGGATTTTTGACCAGCCGTGAGCTGAGAGAGAGTGTGGCCACCTATGTCTTGCTTACATCTGGAGAGCATGAGAGAGTGAATGAGAGGAACCCTAGTAAAGCAAGCGCTAAGGCTCTGGCTTATATATATAGTGGAGTGATTTTGTTGTACCAGCTTCAAAAAAATGCGCTCCTACGTGTACCCACGAGTGGGTGTGAGAGAACTAGTGCGTGTGTGCACCACTTCTCTTCGTGAGAGTACAATATACTATGCTCAAAGAACGTTCGCCGCAAGAGTAATAGTATAAGTGTGTGACGTGTGAGCTAAAATAAAATGTGCGCGATGTCATTTGTTTTTTAGAAGTTCTGAGGGTAGGGTGTGAAGAGAACATATGTGCGTGACGTCTACCTGCAGAGAGACGGTGGGTGCGACGTGCGAGTCTGCGAGAGGAATCGGGAGAGTCGTGACTCGTGAGGGTGCATGTGCGTGAGAGAGAGGGGGGCACGTATCAATGCAATGCATGTGTCTGTAAATCGTTATCCAACAAACGTTCCCCACAAGCCTTTTCCTGACGAACGCCATAAGAACTGTTAGATCGGCATCCGACAGTGTCAGTTTTGCCATGTCATTTAACAGAACAGCCACTCCTCCTACACACAAATCTTCCACGTGAGTGTTAGCAACTGTCGTATGCTCCCTCCATTCCGAAATGCAGTGCATTAGCTTTATTGAAAATTCGAACCTCGCAAACTTTTACCGAGTTTTTGTGTACCAAATTGCACATGTAGAATACCCTGTATATATCATTTCATTCATCTTCGAGAGGTAACTATAAAGATGGGGGAGGAGTCTACAAAGAAAGACCATCGTATCACTCGCAGCAATTTCAACCATCCTTTGGTGTCGAGGAATATCATAGGAACTCTACATGATATGATTTTTATAGGATTTTTTCCTTTAGAGCCAATTGGTTCATAGGAATAGATTCATATACTCCACATTTCAAAGGAAATAAACATGATATCATTTCTATAGCTTTAGAGCCACTTGGTTCATATGAATGGATTCCTATACTCCCTTAATTTCAAAGGAAAATAAACATTAGCGTATATTCAATAGAAAAGTTCCTATGATATGAACCAAATTACATCTCTTTCTAATCCCTCTTCGTAGGAATTGAGATACATGTCATCTCTAGATTCAATACAAAAGTTCCTATGATATGAACCAAATGACATCTCTTTTCGAATCCCTACTCATAGGAATTGAGATGCTCCATGTCATCTCTTTCCTTACAACTTCCATGTATACATCTTCTATTCCTAAATAGATAGTACAACCCACTAGTAGCTTTTTTCCAAGACATGCAACTATGGCACAAGAACTATATAGTGTGCCAATAACTTTGAAAGATGGTCGCTGGATGAAGCTAATCCGACAGTGCAGAGATGGCAAATCCGAGCACTACTGGCTGTTGGATATCATCAACATTCCACCAGATCTGCCACATGTACAATTTAGAAGACTCCATGGTTGAACTTAAGCATAATGCACAAACCTCAAAACACAAGCACTTCTCCTTTGTTCTAGAATCTTCTGTATTATAATTGATTTTTTTTCTAAATGAATTGCCATTATTTGTTTTTTACTTTATGCTTTACAATGCACAACCCCAAGAATCTTAACATTT
Source organism: Triticum dicoccoides (assembly GCF_002162155.2). NCBI lineage: Eukaryota > Viridiplantae > Streptophyta > Magnoliopsida > Poales > Poaceae > Triticum > Triticum dicoccoides. The sequence continues at coordinate 574,521,905 of NC_041393.1, forward strand.
TTATAAAACTAATTGATTTTGAATGAGATGAACTATAAGAACTAAACGAACATCTACATCATGCATATATGACTCAAAGCTTTACATGCTATAGTGTGTATTTATTCATAATTTGGTTTCGAAATCTCATGCGTTCAATGCATGTGTACCTTACTAGTTTTGAGTAGAGTAGCAAATTTCATGCGGCCCGGGTATATCAAAATGCAGGGCCCATGCATCATTTCCTTTCGGTCGAACCTACGTCCACAATTTTTTGTACGTACTATATCTCCATTGGTCCCCGAACCCAAAATGCTGCCTCATTCCCATAAAACCAAGTGGCCCACACATATTAAGGCGTCGACTCGAACCCATTTACTATGACGTGGCCTCGCACACCGTAGTACTCCTACAAACCCTACCGCCGCACCCACCATCGGTTTTCTTCAAGAGGACGAGGGAGAAGCCGATTTGTAGTGGAGGCGCTTGCAAAAAAAGGATCTGTAGTGGAGACCCCTACCCTAGGGTGCCCTAGGTAGCTGTAACGCCCCGGATCCGATGCGCCAGGTGTCTGCCAGTTATTCGTCGTTGTTGCCATGTCATTTGCTTGCGTGTTGCATTTTATCATGTCATCATGTGCATTTCATTTTGCATATGTCTTCATCTCATGCATCCAAGCATTTTCCCCGTTGTCCGTTTTGCAA
>NC_041393.1:574522850-574529384 GCF_002162155.2 Triticum dicoccoides
CGACCTTCCCCGACCACTCCGACCGCCGCACCGCCCGTCTCCGGCGAGTTCTCCGGCGAGCCCGGCCCCGCCCGATCCAGATCCAGATCTGGAAGAAGAGGCTCACACCCCGTTTTTCGTCCAAGTCCCTGATATTTTGCAATAATCATGCCATGTTCATCATGTCGTATCTCCGCATCCGTAGCTCCATTTTGTGCGTGTAATATGTCAAATTGTTCGCCTCGACGAGTAAATCATTTCATTCCATTGCATAATATTCATTTGAGGTCATCTTGATGCTCGAATCATCGTCCTAATAGTGCTTCATGATGTTTTCTGCTGTCTGTTATCAGAACGAGCTCTTTTGTCATTTTTGCCATGATTGATGTGTGCATCCTATGAGGTTAATGTCTTCATGTGTTTTGAACTATGCTATGTCTTATTTACAGAGGTGCTTACCATGTATTTTTTTGATCAATGTGGTGACTAGCACAAGCATGCAAACTAGGCATCGTGATGTTGCTGATTTTAGTCCCTGTTCTGCTGTTGTTTTGATGCCATGTAAACTTGATGCTACACAGAGATCCATGCATATTTTGAGATACTTCAGTAAGGGTGTTTTGAACAATAGGTTATTTTCTATCCATTCATGCCCTTTGTTGCAATTATGGAGTAGCCTAGCATGTCATTTGAGTGCTCTACTTTTGCTTCAAAATGTTTCCTGGCAGATTGTTTACTTGTTATTCAATTTAGCCAAGGATGCTATAGTTGATCCTTGCATGCTATGGACTTGTTCTTGACTTGGTTTGTTTCACAAACATGTCCTTTTGATGATGCTATGCTTATCTTGTCATGAAATGACTTGTGGTGAGTGAATCGAGCATGTTAAGTAGTGTTCATGATGTTGCTGTTTTGCTAGGCTGAATCTGTTATTTCACGATGCTATATAAACATGTTGCTACTAATCATTCTATACATAATCTGGAGATGTGCTATAAATATATTTTGATCTACATGTCATCCTCTATCCATCCATGCCCCTGGTTGTATTTATAGGTTGCTGTAGCTTGTTCATATCTTGCTCCAAAGTTGCTTCATAATGTTGCTGTCATCCTGTTAACATTAAGTTCACTTGTTTACATGTGTTTTGCTAGTGATCCATGCACCCTATGACATTGCTATTGCCATGCTTAGCTTCACAAATATGCCTTCTCACTGTTGGGTGCCTTGCCATGCCATGTTTTGCTCTGTAGTGAGTGGTACAAGCTCTTAAACATGCCTTCATAATTATGTTCCTGCCATGTATGAATCTGTATTATAACTTGCCATGTTTACATGGGTGCCATCATATTTTCTGATCCTTTTTGGATCTTGGTCAGTAAAGGACATTTGATCTATGCATTTAGTAGATTCATGCCATGCCTTTGTTTGCCATAATAAGTTCCTGTAACATGTTGTTTGATAGCTCTAAACATTGCATCGTGATATTATTTTCTGCAAAGTCTGAAATTGTTATAACTTGCAATCTTACCATGTGTGTTTGAGCATGTTCTAGTGATTTCTAGAGATAGCTCAGTGTTCGTGTTTTGTAATGCTTTACCTGTAAATCATGCCCATGCCTTTTGTTCTCATGTTGTGGTGCTGTAGCTTGTTGTTTTGATGCTTGCAATATGCCTAGTTGCTGTTTTGGACAGATTGTAGCTATAACTTGTATAGTGTGTGTGTGTTGAACCGTTGCTCCGTTTTGAGTGTGCCCTATATGAAACTTGCTTAGAATTGCATGTAGCTTCATATTATCATGTTGCATCCTTGTTTTGGTGTGTTTGCTTGATGTTTGGGTGCGTTTTGCATCAATGCCATGTTTAACTTGTTTTGCTCATATCTTCTAGGCCGTAGCTCCGAACTAAATGAACTTTATATGTAACTTGACTAGAATCTCGTGTAGATCATCCTTGTGCATCTTAACTTGCTGTTTAAAAACTTGAACATAAGGTTTATTCAGATCTGGACTAATTTCGAAATATGCATATGAGGACTTACTAGAATTGTTATATGTTGTTCCCGGCCTCATTTAAACTTGCCTTGATGTGTTGCTCTTGTTTGCATCATCCCTTACCATGAGTAGCTTCATGTAGATTTGTCATGCATCATGCTTGTTGTGCATCATGTCTTGTTCATGTGTGGTGTGTTTACTATGTTGTGTGCTTCTTTTCGATAGTTCCTGTTTTGTTGCGATCGTGAGGATTCATTCGTCTACGCTTGGTTCGTCTTCGTGGCTTCATCTTCTTCATGGACTCGTTCTTCTTCCTTGCAGGATTTCAGGCAAGATGACCGCTATCCTGGATCTCACTACCATCATTGCTATGCTAGTTGATTCGTTCTATCGCTATGCTGCGCTACCTATCACCTGTTTATCAAGCCATCCCAAATTGCCATGAACCTCTAACCTTTGACACCTTTCCTATGCAAACCGTTGCTTGGCTATGTTACCGCTTTTGCTCAGCCCCTCTTATAGCGTTGCTAGTTGCAGGTGAAGTTGAAGATTGCTCCATGGTGGACAGGATTTTGGTTGGGATATCACAATATCTCTTATATTATTAATGCATCTATATACTTGGTAAAGGGTGGAAGACTCGGCCTTTTGCCTAGTGTTTTGTTCCACTCTTGCCGCCCTAGTTTCCGTCATACCGGTGTTATGTTCCCGGATTTTGCGTTCCTTACGCGGTCGGGTGATTTATGGGACCCCTTGACAGTTCGCTTTGAATAAAACTCCTCCAGCAAGGCCCAACCTTGGTTTTACCATTTGCCTCACCACCACCTATCCTTTCCCTTGGGTCGGCCAACCCGAGGGTCATCTTTATTTTAGCCCCCCCGGGCCAGTGCTTGTCTAAGTGTTGGTCCGAACTGAGCTGCCTGCGGGGCCACCTCGGGGCAACTTGAGGGTTGGTTTTACTCGTAGCTAGTCTCATCCGGTGTTGCCCTGAGAACGAGATATGTGCAGCTCCTATCGGGATTTGTCGGCGCATCGGCGGCTTTGCTGGTCTTGTTTTACCATTGTCGAAATGTCTTGTAAACCGGGATTCCGAGTCTGATCGGGTCTTCCTGGGAGAAGGTCTATTCCTTCGTTGATCGCGAGAGCTTGTCATGGGCTAAGTTGGGACACCCCTGCAGGGTATAATCTTTCGAAAGCCGTGCCTGCGGTTATAGGAAGATGGGAATTTGTTAATGTCCGGTTGTAGATAACTTGACACCAGATCCGAATTAAAACGCATCAACCGAGTGTGTAGCCGTGATGGTCTCTTCTCGGCGGAGTCCGGGAAGTGAACACGGTTTCTGGGTTATGTTTGACGTAAGTAGGGGTTCAGGATCACTTCATGATCATTGCTAGTTTCACGACCGTTCTGCTTGCTCTCTTCTCGCTCTCTTTTGCGTATGTTAGCCACCATATCATGCTTAGTCGCTGCTGCAGCCTCACCACTTTACCCCTTCCTTTCCCTTTAAGCTTTGCTAGTCTTGATACCCATGGTAATGGGATTGCTGAGTCCTCGTGGCTCACAGATTACTACAACAACAGTTGCAGGTACAGGTTATCCGATGATCATGACGCGAGAGCGATGCTTGCTTGCGTTGAGTTCTTCTTCTGCTTCTTCGATTAGGGGATAGGTTCCAGGTCGGCAGCCTGGGCTAGCAGGGTGGATGTCGTTTGATTTTCTGTTTGTGTTTCATCCGTAGTCGGATGATGCTCTTATGTATTGTGATGTTGTATTCATGTGGCATTGTATGCCTTGTGTATGTATCCCCATGTATTATGTAATGTTGATGTAATGATATCCACCTTGCAAAAGCGTTTCAATATGCGGGTCTATCCTTGGTGGGACCATCGAGTTCTTTTGGATAGGGTCGCATATTGGGCATGAAAAGTTGGTATCAGAGCCTCGACCGACCCTAGGAGCCCCCTTGTTTGATCATGTAGTTTGGCCGTTGTTGAGTCTAGAAGAAAACTGTTTTTCTGAGTCTAGTTATATCGGATAGTAGGAATTCTTTTTACTCCTCATCCCCTTCGTCGCTTTGGTAAGGAATCTTGACGTAGGTGTTTTGAATTACTTCTCTTCCTCTTCAAATTTTTTCTTTAGGATCACGCAGTTGGTTTTTCGGTAGTTGTTCCTCAGCTCTTTTCATCCGGTCCATTTCTCGTCAAGTCGACTCGTCCCTCTTCATCTTTGAGTTCAATCCTCAGTTGTTTTCTTTCCCACCCGCCCACCCCTTTTCCTTCTTAGAGCCGGAGTCTCTAATCGAGTATCCACCCTACTCGTGCGAAGTTTTTGCTCTCTCTCCTCAATGAATTCAACCGGTGTTTTCTCTTCAAGATATTCATCGGTTCCCCTTCCAAGTTGTCTTTGTTTTCCCGCCCTCCCACCCTTTTCTTTCCAGAGTTTGACTCTCTCTTGACCATTAATTCCATTCGTGTGGAGCCTCTTCAGTCTTTCGTCAATTATTTCAACCGGTGAATTCTCGTCTTGTCCATCATTTTTCATCCCTTTTTTCTTTCCAGTGGACCCAATTCAAGTATTCGATGTTGATCATATTCTCTCCCTCGGATCAAGTGTTCTCCTTGCTCGTTTGCCTCTTGCCATTCAATCATTTTGGAGTTCAAGACATCTCAGGAGATTCATCTGTGTTCCAATTAATTTGAGGTTGTCACCTCATTCAAATATTTCAATTGTTCCGGTGCATCATCTATATGTTCAATAATCCTTTCCAACGGTGTTTTCTCTTCAGTGGGCCCTAACCCACAGGTCTTTTTCCAGGATCTTACCTGACTCTTCTAATTCCCCCGGAGTGTTTCTCAATTCTTTTAAGTGTGACGTAAGAATGGATCCCATCAGTCAGATGCTTTTCCAAGATCGCTTTCTAATTCTTTTCATTGTTGGATCAACCTCTTCGCTTGTCATTCTACCGGAGTATCTCAGTAATTCTGGTGGTGTTTCTCGTCGCCATTTGAGGATCGAAGAAGAGTTTTTCCTCTAAATCTTGCCCATTCTCTCGAAGATTCGTGGTTCTAGCTTCACATCATCTTCTCAATTTATTTCAGTTTGTCAGATATTTTTTCTTACCCATCCGGAGTATGTCAGAAGTTCTTTTCCCATTTCTTTTCACCGGAGGCCATCATTCCAGAAGAAGTTGTCGTCCTCAAATTTCAGCTACCGTTATCCAATTATCCCGGTGCTTCGTTCAAATGTTCTTTAATCAGCTCATGATCTCTTTGTTCTCTTGCATCTAAATCCCCTCTAGCATATTGGTTCTTCTAATTCTTCCCGGTGATGCATTCTCTTTCATCAGTCATTTTTGAATCCTTACGGTGGTTCATTCAAGATTCTTTTTCTTTGATTATCATTTTAATTCATTCATTCTTTCCAATCCTACTGGTGGTTCATGAAGACCTTCTCAAGTTTGCGTCCTATCACTTCTCAATCTTTTTCAAAAAGAATAAGTAGTATGCAAAATCCATTGCTTGTCATCAATTTAATTTGATGAAGGATAAGCATACAATAAATCTTATTCTTATTTCCTCGTAGTAAGTAATCCCTTCCTTCGGAGTTTATTCTTAATGAATAAATACTAGTTCCAAGTGTTTTCATCTTCTCTTTTCCGGAGTTCAATTTCCTCGGCCTTTTCGTCGAAACGTCTATCTAAATCATCGCAAGGCTCATCTTATTTTTTCATCCTTCAATTTTATCTCGTCATCCTTTAATTACCGGAGTTCTTCATGGTGGTTCTTCATGAATTAATATTTTCTTCAAGAGTTCATCAAGATTTTGTTGGAGGAGCTCAAGTATCTTTCCTTCTTGATTTTCGAAGTGCAATTAATTCTTCGTATACTTTTGAAGTGGAGTTTTGCATTTCTTCATTCTTATCAGCTATCCAATCATTTCCGTTTGCGGCTGGTTATCACATCATAATTTCTGAGATGTTATCCATAAGTCCACAACAAGTTTATTCTTTCATTGTTGATTTTCTCAACAACTCCATTCAATCCTTCCTTCTAAGTTCTTTTCATTCAATTCTTTCAATTCTTCCGGAGGCATTGCATTGTTCTTCTCGTCAAGTGTCATTCCATCTTGTGAAGTTCATGTTCTTTTCCTTCCATTTTCAGCAGGAATGATGCCTACATCCTTTCAGTCTTATTCGTTTCTTTTCTCATCCTAACCACTCCGGTTAGAGCGAGTTGTTTCCCAGTCTATCCGATTGCGTGACCTTTCGATTCTCGTCATTCTCGTCGTTCCTCTCTTCTTCTCGAGTGCTCTCGATTCTTTGCTTCTTCTCTTGAGTTCTTGTTTCACCTCATTCCTTTTTCCCTTCCGTCTTGGTCCTAAGATCTCGGGACGAGATCTCTTGTTAGTGGAGGAGTGTTGTAACGCCCCGGATCTGATGCGCCAGGTGTCTGCCAGTTATTCGTCGTTGTTGCCATGTCATTTGCTTATGTGTTGCATTTTATCATGTCATCATGTGCATTTCATTTTGCATACGTGTTCGTCTCATGCATCCGAGCATTTT
>NC_041393.1:574529700-574536649 GCF_002162155.2 Triticum dicoccoides
CGCCGCACCGCCCGTCTCCGACGAGTTCTCCGGCGAGCCCGGCCCTGCCCGATCCAGATCCAGATCTGGAAGAAGAGGCTGACCCCCCGTTTTTCGTCTAAGTCCCTGATATTTTGCAATAATCATGCCATGTTCATCATGTCATACCTCTGCATCCGTAGCTCCGTTTCATGCGTGTAATATGTCAAATTGTTCGCCTCGACGAGTACATCATTTCATTCCATTGCATCATATTCATTTGAGGTCATCTTGATGCTCGAATCATCGTCCTAAGAATGCTTCATGATGTTTTCTGCTGTCTGTTATCAGAACGAGCTCTTTGTCATTTTTTCCATGATTGATGTGTGCATCCTATGAGGTTGATGTCTTAATGTGTTTTGAACTATGATATGTCTTCTTTACAGAGGTGCTTACCATGTATTTTTGTGATCAATGTGGTGACTAGCACAAGCATGCAAACTAGGCATCGTGATGTTGCTGATTTTAGTCCCTGTTCTGTTGTTGTTTTGATGCCATGTAAACTTGATGCTACAGAGAGATCCATGCATATTTTGAGATACTTCACTAAGGGTGTTTTTAGCAATAGGTTATGTCTATCCATTCATGCCCTTTGTTGCAATTATGGAGTAGTCTAGCATGTCATTTGAGTGCTCTACTTTTGCTTCAAAATGTTTCCTGGTAGATTGTTTACTTGTTATTCAATTTAGCCAAGGATGCTATAGTTGATCCTTGCATGCTATGGACTTGTTCTTGACTTGGTTTGTTTCACAAACATGTCCTTTTGATGATGCTATGCTTATCTTGTCATGCAATGACTTGTGGTGAGTGAATCGAGCTTGTTTAGTGTTCATGATGTTGCTGTTTTGCTAGGCTGAATCTGTTATTTCACGATGCTATATAAACATGTTGCTACTAATCATTCTATGCATAATCTGGAGATGTGCTATAAATATATTTTGATCTACATGTCATCCTCTATCCATCCATGCCCCTGGTTGTATTTATAGGTTGTTGTAGCTTGTTCATATCTTGCTCCAAAGTTGCTTCATAATGTTGTTGTCAGCCTGTTAACATTAAGTTCACTTGTTTACATGTGTTTTGCTAGTGATCCATGCATCCTATGACCTTGCTATTGCCATGCTTAGCATCACAAATATGCCTTCTCACTGTTGGGTGCCTTGCCATGCCATGTTTTGCTCTGTAGTGAGTGGTACAAGCTCTTAAACATGCCTTCATAATTATGTTCCTGCCATGTATGAATCTGTATTATAACTTGCCATGTTTACATGGGTGCCATCATATTTTCTGATCCTTTTTGGCTCTTGGTCAGTAAAGGACATTTGATCTATGCATTTAGTAGATTCATGCCATGCCTTTGTTTGCCATAATAAGTTCCTGTAACATGTTGTTTGATAGCTCTAAACATTGCATCGTGATATTATTTTCTGCAAAGTCTGAAATTGTTATAACTTGCAATCTTACCATGTGTGTTTGAGCATGTTCTAGTGATTTCTAGAGATATCTCAGTGTTCGTGTTTTGTAATGCTTTACCTGTAAATCATGCCCATGCCTTTTGTTCTCATGTTGTGGTGCTGTAGCTTGTTGTTTTGATGCTTGCAATATGCCTAGTTGCTGTTTTGGACAGATTGTAGCTATAACTTGTATAGTGTGTGTGTGTTGAACCGTTGCTCCGTTTTGAGTGTGCCCTATATGAAACTTGCTTAGAATTGCATGTAGCTTCATATTATCATGTTGCATCCTTGTTTTGGTGTGTTTGCTTGATGTTTGGGTGCATTTTGCATCAATGCCATGTTTAACTTGTTTTGCTCATATCTTCTAGGCCGTAGCTCCGAACTAAATGAACTTTATATGTAACTTGACTAGAATCTCGTGTAGATCATCCTTGTGCATCTTAACTTGCTGTTTAAAAACTTGAACATAAGGTTTATTCATATCTGGACTAATTTCGAAATATGCATATGAGGACTTACCGGAATTGTTATATGTTGTTCCCGGCCGCATTTAAACTTGCCTTGATGTGTTGCTCTTGTTTGCATCATCCCTAACCATGAGTAGCTTCATGTAGATTTGTCATGCATCATGCTTGTTGTGCATCATGTCTTGTTCATGAGTGGTGTGTTTACTATGTTGTGTGCTTCTTTTCGATAGTTCCTGTTTCGTTACGATCGTGAGGATTCGTTCGTCTACGCTTGGTTCGTCTTCGTGGCTTCATCTTCTTCATGGACTCGTTCTTCTTCCTTGTGGGATTTCAGGCAAGATGACCGCTACCCTGGATCTCACTACTATCATTGCTATGCTAGTTGATTCGTTCTATCGCTATGCTGCGCTACCTATCACCTGTTTATCAAGCCATCCCAAATTGCCATGAACCTCTAACCTTTGACACCTTTCCTATGCAAACCGTTGCTTGGCTATATTACCGCTTTTGCTCAGCCCCTCTTATAGCGTTGCTAGTTGCAGGTGAAGTTGAAGATTGCTCCATGGTGGACAGGATTTTGGTTGGGATATCACAATATCTCTTATATTATTAATGCATCTATATACTTGGTAAAGGGTGGAAGACTCGGCCTTTTGCCTAGTGTTTTGTTCCACTCTTGCCGCCCTAGTTTCCGTTATACCGGTGTTATGTTCCCGGATTTTGCGTTCCTTACGCGGTCGGGTGATTTATGGGACCCCTTTGACAGTTCGCTTTGAATAAAACTCCTCCAGCAAGGCCCAACCTTGGTTTTACCATTTGCCTCACCACCACCTATCCTTTCCCTTGGGTCGGCCAACCCGAGGGTCATCTTTATTTTAGCCCCCCCCCCCGGGCCAGTGCTTGTCTAAGTGTTGGTCCGAACTGAGCTGTCTGCGGGGCCACCTCGGGGCAACTTGAGTGTTGGTTTTACTCGTAGCTAGTCTCATCCGGTGTTTCCCTGAGAACGAGATATGTGCAGCTCCTATTGGGATTTGTCGGCGCATCGGCAGCTTTGCTGGTCTTGTTTTACCATTGTCGAAATGTCTTGTAAACCGGGATTCCGAGTCTGATCGGGTCTTCCTGGGAGAAGGTCTATTCCTTCGTTGATCGCGAGAGCTTGTCATGGGCTAAGTTGGGACACCCCTGCAGGGTATAATCTTTCGAAAGTCGTGCCTGCGGTTATAGGCAGATGGGAGATAACTTGACACCAGATCCGAATTAAAACGCATCAACCGAGTGTGTAGCCGTGATGGTCTCTTCTCGGCGGAGTCCGGGAAGTGAACACGGTTTCTGGGTTATGTTTGACGTAAGTAGGGGTTCAGGATCACTTCATGATCATTGCTAGTTTCACGACCGTTCTGCTTGCTCTCTTCTCGCTCTCTTTTGCGTATGTTAGCCACCATATCATGCTTAGTCGCTGCTGCAGCCTCACCACTTTACCCCTTCCTTTCCCTTTAAGCTTTGCTAGTCTTGATACCCATGGTAATGGGATTGCTGAGTCCTCGTGGCTCACAAATTACTACAACAACAGTTGCAGGTACAGGTTATCCGATGATCAAGACGCGAGAGCGATGCTTGCTTGCGTTGAGTTCTTCTTCTGCTTCTTCGATTAGGGGATAGGTTCCAGGTCGGCAGCCTGGGCTAGCAGGGTGGATGTCGTTTGAGTTTCTGTTTGTGTTTCATCCGTAGTCGGATGATGCTCTTATGTATTGTGATGTTGTATTCATGTGGCATTGTATGCCTTATGTATGTATCCCCATGTATTATGTAATGTTGATGTAATGATATCCACCTTGCAAAAGCGTTTCAATATGCGGGTCTATCCTTGGTGGGACCTTCGAGTTCCTTTTGGATAGGGTCGCATATTGGGCGTGACAGTAGCTGCCGCACGCATCATTGTTTTCTCTTTTCTTTATGCTCTTGCACCCTAGAGTGAAATGATGGTTTCTACGTCCGTTCAGCTTAATGCAGGAAAGGTGGGACTTTGTGATTTGACCCCTCATCGCTCATTTTCCACTACTGCGGCGCTATGACCGGGGTGCCTCCAATTCCAACCGCTGCTCCGAACTGTAATTTGGTGCATCGCACATGGAACAAGACGGTGGATGAGCCACATGTCGGCCAAAGGGGTCCTGTTAAGTGTGTTACCATTTCGTGTGTGGACTGACCCTGCTTGAGTTGCTACGCCAACACGACAGGAGCAGCCTACCACTTGGTTTTGCTCCTTGGTGAATCCCGACTATATTGATGTAAAAAGATACGTGCTGAACTGAAGGAAATATGCCCTAGAGGCAATAATAAAGTTATTATTTATTTCCTTATATCATGATAAATGTTTATTATTCATGCTAGAATTGTATTAACCGGAAACAAGATGCATGTGTGAATACATAGACAAACAGAGTGTCACTAGTATGCCTCTACTTGACTAGCTCGTTGATCAAAGATGGTTATGTTTCTTAGCCATAGACATGAGTTGTCATTTGATTAATGGGATCACATCATTAGGAGAATGATGTGATTGACTTGACCCATTCCGTTATCTTAGCACTTGATCGTTTAGTATGTTGCTATTGCTTTCTTCATGACTTATACATGTTCCTATGACTATGAGATTATGCAACTCCCGTTTAGCGGAGGAACACTTTGTGTGCTACCAAACGTCACAACATAACTGGGTGATTATAAAGGTACTCTACAGGTGTCTCTGAAGGTACTTGTTGGGTTGGCGTATTTTGAGATAAGGATTTGTCACTCCGATTGTCGGAGAGGTATCTCTGGGCCCTCTCGGTAATGCACTCACTATAAGCCTTGCAAGCAATGTGACTAATGAGTTAGTTGCGGGATGATACATTACGGAAGGAGTAAAGAGACTTGCCGGTAACGAGATTGAACTGGGTATTGAGATACCGACGATCGAATCCCGGGTAAGTAACATACCGATGACAAAGGGAACAACGTATGTTATTATGCGGTTTGACCGATAAATATCTTCGTAGAATATGTAGGATCCAGTATGAGCATCCAGGTTCTACTATTGGTTATTAACCGGAGACGTGTCTCGGTCATGTCTACATAGTTCTCGAACCCGTAGGGTCCGCACGCTTAAAGTTCGATGACGATTTGTATTATGAGTTATGTGATTTGATGTGCCGAAGGTAGTTCGCAGTACCGGATGAGATCGGGGACATGACGAGGAGTCTCGAAATGGTTGAGACATAAAGATCGATATATTGGACGACTATATTCGGACATCGGAAAGGTTCCGAGTTATTCGGGTATTACTCCGAGTACCGGAGAGTTACGGGAACTCGCCGGGGAGTATATGGGCCTTATTGGGCCATACGGGAATAGAGGAGAGAGGACAAAAGGAAGGAGGCGCGCGCCGGAATTCCCTATTCACCGCTCTCTGCGGCAAACACACGCTATTTCGCACAGGCGATCATTCGGTTTTGGGTCGGCCCGTGTGCGTGTTTTCAGCGTTCCCGGTTTTGGGAACCTTCTGAAGGTTCCCAGCCAGTTTTTTACGGTTTTGGGAACCTTCTAGAAGGTTCCTTAATCGGATTTCTTCCTTTTCTGTTTTTTTTCTATTTCCTTTTTCCTTTTCTCTCCTTGTTTCCTTTTTCTGTTTATTTTCTTTACTTATTTCTTTTTTGATTCTTTGTCTCTGATTTTCTTTTATTTTTATTTTCATTTTTCTTTCTCAGATTTCTTTTTATTTTTCAAAAAATGTTTGCATTTTACAAATTTTGTTCATTTTTACGAAAAAGGTTCCTGTTTAGAAATTTTGTTCATAACATCCAAAATTTGTTCGCTTTGTTTAAAAAAATGTTCAAAATTTCATGAAATGTTCCATTTTCAAATATTTGTTCAAAAATTCAAAAAAAAATTGTGGTCTAAACCTTTGTTCAGAATTTCATAATTCGTTCGCAACTTCAAAAATGTTTCATGTTTTTCAAAAACATTTTCTGCAGTTTCAAATTTTTTGTTCGCGTAGGCAAAAAAATTTGTTCTTGTCTATGAAAATGTTCAGAAATTCAAAATATGTACGCACTTTTTCAAAATATAGACCATTTTTCTGAATTTTTGAACAAATTTCAGGTTTGAGAACATTTTTTTGGAATGTTTCGAAAATTGTTCATGATTCAAAAATTGTTTGCAATTTCAAAAAAAAAGATCATTTTTCAAATTTTGTTTGGTACGTATTTCTGTACAAAAAATCACATCTTTAAAAAATTGTTCATCATTCTAAAAAAATGTTCTTGTTTTAAAAAATCACAAATTAAAAAATGTTACCGTTCTCAAAATTTGTTCATAAATTAATAAATGCTCCTCTTTTTGAGAAGTGTTCACAAATTCAAAAAATGTTTGCATTTTGTCAAAACTTGTTCATGATTGTGAAATTTTGTTCGGAATTTAACAAAATGTTCATATTTTGTAAGGATTTGTTCTCAAATTCAAAATATGTTCCTGTTTTTAGTTTTTTTTCAACAATTGAAAATATTTTTCACATTTTCCAAAAACTTGTATGTTTTTATCAAAACTGGTCGTAATTTTAGAAAATGTTCCTGTTTTTCAATATTTGTCCGCAACTTCAAAATTCTTCCTTTTTAAAATTTGATTACATATTCAAAAAATGCTAAAAAAAGTTGAAACTCTTGTGTGTCCGTAAAAACGTTATTACATTTTAAAAAATATTCACAAGAAAAGATCGAAAAAGAAAAAAAAAGGGATCTGGTGATATGACTAGTTCTATAGTATTCGTATTTCCCTATTACCACAGGCATCAATCAGATGTAGTGGTTAGGTACCACGCTCTACAAGTGCACGGTCTTGAGATCGATTCCCCGGTGAAGCTTTGTGTTTTCTTTCATTTTTACACGGCTCGCTGCGTGTGTGGGCCGGCCCAGTCGGGGGGCACCCTGTGCGAAGCCCCGACTGGTTGCCGCAGTAAGCGGCACATAGGTGCTC
>NC_041393.1:574536931-574554129 GCF_002162155.2 Triticum dicoccoides
AAGGGGTGCAGTCCCCTTTTCCTTCTTCCTCTCCCCCTTTCCTTCTCTCCTACTCCAACAAGGGAAGGAGGAGTCCTACTCCCGGTGGGAGTAGGACTCCCCCCTTGGCGCGCCCTCCTCCTAGGTCGACCGCCTCCCCCCTTGCTCCTTTATATACGAGGGCAGGGGGGCACCTCTAGACACAACAATTGATCCCTTGGATCTCTTAGCCGTGTGAGGTGCCCCCCTCCACCATAGTCCACCTCGATAATATTGTAGCGGTGCTTAGGGGAAACCCTGCGTCGGTAGAACATCATCATCGTAACCACGCTGTTGTGTTAACGGAGCTCTCCCTCAAAGCTCGGCTGGATCGGAGTTCGAGGAACGTCATTGAGTTGAACGTGTGCTGAACTTAGAGGTGTCGTACGTTCGGTACTTGATCGGTCGGATCGTGAAGACGTACGACTACATCAACCGTGTTGTGCTAACGCTTTCGCTTTCGGTCTACGAGGGTACATGGACACACTCTCCCCTCTCGTTGCTATGCATCACCATGATCTTGCGTGTGCGTATGAATATTTTTGAAATTACTACGTTCCCCAACATGAACTACCCTCTCCGTCTCGGTTTTTTATTTTTAGGCGTCTCGGTTTATAGGGCATGCACATAGTTCTAGGTCATCCATTTGACTAACTAAATATGAGTTACTATGTCACAAAAAGTATATCATTGGATTCTTAAGCGGATGTAGTTGTATTTAAAAGTCGAGGGCGGGGCTTTTCCTGCGTGGTAGGCGGGGCAGTTCCGCCTAGTCGGTTCGACAGAGACGCGAGAAGATGAGGGAGTAGGCTACTGCAAACGTAGGGCTGTGTGATTTGGCAGCGAGTTACTGCTGGACAGGTGGGGCCCCATGATTTGACTTGCCATTATCATTTTAACTGCGGTGCTACGACCGGCGTGAGTCTCCCGATTCCTGACCACCTCCATACAGGTGCCTCTCCCAATGCTCCACCATGTAGTAGAGGTTGGCTCTTGCATGAGAGCCCACTTCTCCACTTTTTCCTTGCCTCTCTTTCCTCCACATATGCAAAAATGCCATGTAAAGCGCACTATTGTACTTACTTGCTCCTACAGGTGCTAAGTTTGCCACATAGTCATAAAGTCTGATGTGGCAAGTTAATCAGGAAGAGAGAGACTAATTTGGTGACCCCAGGAAGAAACGGTGCTAAGCGCGTGTACCTAGGTGAAAAGACAATTTTGAGTCTATAGCTAATTAAATGAAGCAAACTTAGCAACAAAAAACTAATAAGCACACCATTTCATTGGAAGAGGTCACTCCTTGGCAAATGCAATAAATACTACTCCCTCTGTCCCATAATATAAGAACGTTTTTGGCACTACACTAGTGTCAAAAACGTTCTTATATTATGGAACGGAGGGAGTACGAAGAAAGAGATAGAGAGAAGTAAAAAATACACTTATAGCCAACCTTATAGCTAACCTTGTTGTAGTATGAGTGACTAAGTGATGACTGTGTATGACATGCCAACATCATATAGCCTAACGCACCGTGTTAAATATCCAAGGGCGCGACCGCGCGAGCGACGCGACGGTCGTGGTAGGCGCGACCATGATACGGGCTGCTGGCAGCCCTTGGATCTGAGATCAAACGGTCGCATGCGAAGTTGCTAAAAATTTGCAGAATAACCCCCCAGGATAAGATATTCACCCATAGGTCTAGAATCACGCCATGCAACAGTTCGATCTCAGATCCAAGGGCTCTCGGAAGCCCGTATCATGGGAGAATGGAAAGCCACTACCCTGCCGTTCGCACGCTGGCAGTTCGCTCCTACTCGTCCCCGCATGTCCTTTAATATTACGGCGGTTCGCTCCTAGTCGTCCCGTCCTATCACATTACGGCAGTTCCACTAATCCTAACCCTCCTCCCAAATCCATGGCGTCCCAAATCTCCATGATCGGCGGTGAGTACAAGGTTAGAACCATCACCGGTGATGATTTCGACGTCATCTACACCCGTTCTTCCACGACGGTGAAAGGATGCCTTTCTCGCTTCAGAAGCATGTTCAAAAAATCAGATGATCAATGGGTCGCTGGGCTAGACGTTGAGTACACCACAGGCCTGGGACAAGAGAAGGATCTAAAGGACGAAGAGAGGAAGAAGCCTGCCATGATCCAGGTTTGCGTGCATGACTTATGCTTGGTCTACCACATATGCCATGCCGACGTTGAATGCCTGGATTTTAAGAACTTCCTCGAGAGCAACCTAGTCAAATTCGTTACTGTAGACTTTACGAACGATAAAGAAGTCCTGGGTCGGATAGGCCTCGTTGTAGGCAACCCCTTCGACCTCCAGAAGAATCGGCTGCTGCCCTCCGGTGGCCAGCCTTCAATGCTGACCCTGGCAGGATCCATGGTTCATCCTTCATACGGTAAACTGGAGAAACCTCATTACACGTTCATCGTCATGCATGGCAGCGGAATGTACTAGATATAGAGCACATCCACTATGCTACAATGGATGGCTACCTTTGTTTCAATATCTACAAGGGTTGGATGAAGAGCAAGAGCCAAGTGTGCAGTTCAAGCAAAGAAGTATCGGCCAAGAGGAAGAGGGACAAGGACGAAGTCGAGGACGTGGACGAGGACTCCGAGTGAATAAGGTGTCAGTATCGTTGCTCATGGTGGTTCTAATGCAGTGTCTACCGGATTAGTTGCATAGTTTAATTTTAGGTGTGCTTAGTTTAATTTGAGGGGTGTGTTGTGCTGAGCCCCCAGTAGAACTATGTTATGTTTCTTCTCGTTACTTTAACTCTTCAGTATGTACATACTACTAGTATTTTTTAATAGAATTTAGCACCCCAATTAAGCACGTACTAGCTTTTTTAATAGTACTATATGCATAATTTGGCGATGAGCGCTCTCTATATGTACCACTTTTTTTAATTTCAATTTTTGCTCCATGGCGCAATCCATTGATACTACTACTGTACAAAAGTATACATTTTTTAAAAGGCTAGAGTATTGTTCATCACATATATAGGCAGTTAAATTCTCAACCTAGAACGACGTGCATTCCATGTAAACCGATACAGAGGAAGTATGGTAAAAATGAGGTGATTTTACCGAGCGATCGGCGGGGGAGCATGGCCTGTCATGTGGTCCCACGTGTCATGATGTACCAAGGAGATGCGCGTGTCCCTCTTGAGGCAGAAGCAATACTACGTGGTTTGAGATGATGGCGAACCGAAGTGCAAAATAATGGTTGCTTCATCCGTTTGGGAAGGTGCGACATTGTGATTTGACGTCTCATTGCTCATTACTACTACTGGGCCGGTACGAGTGGGGTGCATCCCCCCTACTGTTCTGCACTGTTATTTGGTGCTTGACACGTAGACTCGGTTGCTATATGTCCCACATGTCAGCGACAGGAAGTACAGAATTCATGAAAGGGAGCGTCGACGGAGGAGTATACTACAGAATTCATGAAAGGGAGCAACTTAGTTTTGGAAAAATATGTTTTTACGGAGTACGTACCCACTAGGGTTTATAGGGCTCATCTGAAAAACATTCATTTTTCTATTTGATAAGTCTCAATTCTAGTACTAGTAGTAGTACCATTACATGTTGGATTTCGAGGTCCGTTAGATCACCCGATGCAAGAAGTGTCAAGAGGAAACTCACCAATCCATGTAGAAGTTCATGGAAATTTAGTGGTCATTCATGCATTCATTCTAATTAATGCCTCGGTAAACATAAATTCTTGAGAAAAACGAGCGTACTAATTACTTGTGCAAACTACTAAATTAAATCGACCACTCACTGTCTACCTTGGTTGGAGAGATTTTGAAATTGAGCCATAAACTGGAAAGGAGGGAGTAGTAACTTTTGTCTCGATTACTATTTGTGGCCTTGTATAGATGCAAAATGTAATTTTTTTATAATGGTCTTGTATAAGTAAATGGAGGGAGTACTAAAGTGTTGGGGAACGTAGCAGAAATTCAAAATTTTCCTACGCGTCACCAAGATCAATCTATGGAGAAACCAGCAACGAGTAGAAAGAGAGTGCATCTACATACCCTTGTAGATCGCTAAGCGGAAGCGTTCAAGTGAACGGGGTTGATGGAGTCGTACTCGTCGTGATTCAAATCACCGATGATCAAGTGCCGAACGGACGGCACCTCCGCGTTCAACACACGTACAGCCCGGTGACGTCTCCCATGCCTTGATCCATCAAGGAGAGAGGGAGAGGTTGAGGAAGACTCCATCCAACAGCAGCACAACGGCGTGGTGGTGGTGGAGGAGCGTGGCAATCCCGCAGGGCTTCGCCAAGCACCACGGGAGAGGAGAAGAACTTGGGAGAGAGGGAGGGGCTGCACCAAAGGCATAAGGTGTGTTTTGGAGGCCCTCCTACCTCACTATATATAGGGATCCCAAGGGGGGTGCACCAGCCCCTAGGAGATCCAATCTCCAAGGGGGCGGCGGCCAGGGGAGGAGTCCTCCCCCCCCCCCAAGGCACCTAGGAGGTGCCTTCCCCTGCTGGGACTCTTCCTTTAGGGTTTCCCCAGGTGCATGGGCCTCTTGGGGCTGGTGCCCTTGGCCCATGTAGGCCAAGGCGCACCCCCTACAGCCCATGTGGCCCTCCGGGGCAGGTGGCCCCACCCGGTGGGCCCCCGGGACCCTTCCGGTGGTCCCGGTACAATACCGATGACCCCGAAACTTGTCCCGATGGCTGAAACAGGACTTCCTATATATAAATCTTTACCTCCGGACCATTCCGGAACTCCTCGTGACGTCCGGGATCTCATCCAGGACTCCGAACAACATTCGGTAACCACATACAAGCTTCCTTTATAACCCTAGCGTCATCGAACCTTAAGTGTGTAGACCCTACGGGTTCGGGAGACATGCAGACATGACCGAGACGTTCTCCAGTCAATAACCAACAGCGGGATCTGGATACCCATGTTGGCTCCCACATGTTCCACGATGATCTCATCGGATGAACCACGATGTCAAGGACTCAATCGATCCCGTATTCAATTCCCTTTGTCTATCGGTATGTTACTTGCCCGAGATTCGATCGTCGGTATCCAATACCTTGTTCAATCTCGTTACCGGCAAGTCACTTTACTCGTTCCGTAACACATCATCCCGTGATCAACTCCTTGGTCACATTGCGCATATGATGATGTCCTACTGAGTGGGCCCAGAGATACCTCTCCGTTTACACGGAGTGACAAATCCCAGTCTCGATCCGCATAAAACAATAGATACTTTCGGAGATACCTGTAGTGCACCTTTATAGTCACCCAGTTACGTTGTGATGTTTGATACACCCAAAGCACTCCTACGGTATCCAGGAGTTACACGATCTCATGGTCAAAGGAAGAGATACTTGACATTGGCAAAGCTCTAGCAAACGAACTACACGATCTTTGTGCTATGCTTAGGATTGGGTCTTGTCCATCACATCATTCTCCTAATGATGTGATCCCGTCATCAACGACATCCAATGTCCATAGCCAGGAAACCATGACTATCTGTTGATCACAACGAGCTAGTCAACTAGAGGCTCACTAGGGACATATTGTGGTCTATGTATTCACACGTGTATTACGATTTCCGGATAATACAGTTAAAGCATGAATAAAAGACAATTATCATGAACAAGGAAATATAATAATAATACTTTTATTATTGCCTCTAGGGCATATTTCCAACAGTCTCCCACTTGCACTAGAGTCAATAATCTAGTTCACATCGCCATGTGATTAACACTCACAGGTCACATCGCCATGTGACTAACACCCAAGAGTTTACTAGAATCAGTAGTCTAGTTCACATCACTATGTGATTAATACTCAATGAGTTTTAGGTTTGATCATGTTGCTTGTGAGAGAGGTTTTAGTCAACGGGTCCGAACCTTTCAGATCCGTGTGCGTTTTACAAATCTCTATGTCATCTCCTAGATGTAGCTACCACGCTCTATTTGGAGCTAATCCAAATAACTGTTCTACTTGGAGCTATTCTAAATTGTTGCTCCATTATATGTATCCGGTATCTCTACTCAGAGCTATCCGGATAGGTGTCAAGCTTGCATCGACGTAACCCTTTACGACGAACTCTTTTACCACCTCCATAATCGAGAAAAATTCCTTAGTCCACTAATTTCTGAGGATAACTTTGACCGCTGTCCTGTGATCCATTCTTGGATCACTTTTGTACCCCTTGACTGACTCATGGCAAGGCACACTTCAGGTGCGGTACTCAGCATGGCATACTGTAGAGCCTACGTCTAAAGTATAGGGGACGACCTTCGTCCTTTCTCTCTTTTCTGCCATGGTCGAGCTTTAAGTCCTAACTTCTTACCTTACAACTCAGGCAAGAACTCCTTCTTTGACTGGTCCATCTTGAACACCTTCAAGATCATGTCAAGGTATGTGCTCATTTGAAAGTATTATTAATCATTTTGATCTATCCTTATAGATCTTGATGCTCAATGTTCAAGTAGCTTAATCCAGGCTTTCCATTGAAAAACACTTTCAAAATAACCCTATATGCTTTCCAGAAATTCTACGTCATTTCTGATCAACAATATGTCAACAACATATACTCATCAGAAATTCTATAGTGCTCCCACTCACTTCTTTGGAAATACAAGTTTCTCGTAAACTTTGTACAAACCCAAAATCTTTGATCATCATCAAAGCACATATTCCAACTCCGAGATGCTCACTCCAGTCCTTAGAAGGATTGCTGGAGCTTTGCAGACTTATTAGCATCTTTTGGGACTGACAAAACCTTCCGGTTGTATCACATACAACCTTTCCTCAATTATAACGTCGAGGAAACAATGTTTTGACATCCTATCTGCAAGATTTCATCAATCATGCAGTAACTGCTAATCCAATTCCAACAGACTCTTAGCATCGCTACGAGTGAGAAAACCTCACCGTAATCAACTCCTTGAACTTGTCGGAAAATATCTTAACGACAAGTCGAGCTTTCTTAATGGTAATTCTTGCCATCATTGTCTGTCTTCCTTTTAAAATCCATCCGTACCCAATGGCCTTACGACCATCAAGTATTTCTTCCAAAGTCATGGATCCATTCTCGAATTTTATGGCCTCGAGCCATTTATCGGAATCCGGGCCCACCATCGCTTCTCCATAGCTCGTAGGCTCATTGTTGTCTAGCAACATGACTTCCAAGACAGGATTACATACCACTCTCAAGTAGTACGCATCCTTGTCATCCTACGAGGTTTGGGAGTGACTTGATCTGAAGTTTCATGATCACTATCATAAGCTTCCACTTCAATTGGTGTAGGTGCCACGGGAACAACTTCCTGTGCCCTGCTACACACTGGTTGAAGTGATGGTTCAATAACCTCATCAAGTCTCCACCATCCTCCCACTCAATTCTTTCGAGAGAAACTTTTCCTCGAGAAAGGACCTGATTCTCGAAACAATCCCTTATTGCTTTCGGATCTGAGACAGGAGGTATACCCAACTGTTTTGGGTGTCCTATGAAGATGCATTTTATCCGCTTTGGGTTCGAGCTTATCAACCTGAAACTTTTTCATATAAGCGTCGCAGCCCCAAACTTTTAAGAAACGACAACTTAGGTTTCTCTAAACCATAATTCATACGGTGTCATCTCAACGGAATTACGCGGTGCCCTATTTAAAGTGAATGTGGTTGTCTCTAATGCCTAACCCATGAACGATAGTGGTAATTCGATAAGAGACATCATGGTACGCACCATATCCAATAGGGTGCAACTATGATGTTCGGACACACCATCACACTATGGTGTTCCAGGCAGTATTAATTATGAAACAATTTCCACAATGTCTTAATTGTGTGCCAAAACTCGTAACTCAGATATTCATCTCTATGATCATATCATAGACATTTTATCCTCTTGTCACAATGATCTTCTACTTCACTCTGAAATTACTTGAACCATTCAATAATTCAGACTTGTGTTTCATCAAGTAAATATTCTCAACATCTACTCGAATCATCTGTGAAGTAAGAACATAACGATATTCACTGCATGCCTCAGCACTCATTGGACTGCACACATCAAAATGTGTTACTTCCTACAAGTTGCTATCTTGTTCCATCTTACTGAAAACGAGGCTTTTCAGTCATCTTGCCCATGTGGTATGATTTGCATATCTCAAGTGATTCAAAATCAAGTGAGTCCAAATGATCCATTTGCATGGAGTTTCTTCATGCATATACACCAATAGACATGGTTCGCATGTCTCAAACTTTTCAAAAATGAGTGAGTCCAAAGATCCATCAACATGGAGCTTCTTCATGCATTTTATACCATTATGACTTACATGGCAGTGCCACAAGTAAGTGGTACTATCATTACTATCTTATATCTTTTGGCATGAAAATATGTATCACTACGATCGAGATTCAATAAACCATTCAGGTTTAATACTAATCTTGATGGTAGAGGGAACGTGCGATGTTTGATTATATCAAACTTGGAAACACTTCCAACACATATCGTCAGCTCTCCTTTAGCTAGTCTCCGTTTATTCCGTAGCCTTTTATTTCGAGTTACTAACACTTAGCAACCGAACCGGTATCTAATACCCTGGTGCTACTAGGAGTACTAGTAAAGTACACATTAACATAATGTATATCCAATATACATCTATCGACCTTGCCAGCCTTCTCATCTACCAAGTATCTAGGGTAATGCTGCTCCAGTGGTTGTTCCCCTTATTACAGAAGCACTTAGTCTCGGGTTTGGGTTCAACCTTGGGTTTCTTCACTTGAGCAGCAGCTGAATTGCCGTTTCATGAAGTATCCCTTTGTTCCCTTGCCCTTCTTGAAACTAGTGGTTTCACCAACCATCAACAATTGATGCTCCTTCTTGATTTCTACTTTCGCGGTGTCAAACATCGTGAATACCTCAAGGATCATCTTATTTATCCCTGATATGTTATAGTTCATCACGAAGCTCTAGCAGCTCGGTGGCAATGACTTTGGGGAAACATCACTATCTCATCTGGAAGATCAACTCCCACTCGATTCAAGTGATTGTTGCACTCAGACAATCTGAGCACAAGCTCAACGATTGAGCTTTTCTCCCTTAGTTTGCAGGCTAAGAAAATCGTCGGAGGTCTCATACCTCTTGACGTGGGCACGAGCCTGAAATCCCAATTTCAGCCCTCGAAACATCTCATATGTTCCGTGACGTTTCGAAAACGTCTTTAGTGCCTCAACTCTAAACCGTTTAACCGAACTATCACGTAGTTATCAAAACGTGTATGTCCGATGTTCGCAACATCCACAAACGACGTTTGGGGTTCAGCACACTGAGCAGTGCATTAAGGACATAAGCTTTCTACTGATCGCATAATCGCTACTATTAACTTTCAACTATATTTTCTCTAGGAACATATCTAAAACAGTAGAACTAAAGCGCGAGCTACGACATAATTTGCAAAAGGTCTTTTTGACTATGTTCAAGATAATTAAGTTCATCTTATGAACTCCCACTTAGATAGACATCCCTCTGGTCATCTAAGTGATCACATGATCCGAGTCAACTAGGCCGTGTCCGATCATCACGTGAGACGGACTAGTCATCATCGGTGAACATCTTCATGTTGATCGTATCTACTATACGACTCATGCTCGACCTTTCGGTCTCTGTGTTCCGAGGCCATGTCTGCACATGCTAGGCTCGTCAAGTTAACCCTAAGTGTTTTCGCTGTGTAAAACTGTCTTACACCCGTTGTATGTGAACGTAAGAATCCATCACACCCGATCATCACGTGGTGCTTAGAAGCGACGAACTGTAGCAACGGTGCATAGTTAGGGGAGAACACTTCTTGAAATTTTGTAAGGGATCATCTTATTTACTACCGTCGTCCTAAGTAAACAAGATGCATAAACATAATAAACATCACATGCAATTATATAGTTGTGACATGATATGGCCAATATCATATAGCTCCATTGATCTCCATCTTCGGGGCTCCATGATCATCTTGTCACCGGCATGACACCATGATCTCCATCATCATGATCTCCATCATCGTGTCTTCATGAAGTTGTCACGCCAACGACTACTTCTACTTCTATGGCTAACGCATTTAGCAATAAAGTAAAGTAAGTTACATGGCGTTCTTCAATGACACGCAGGTCATACAAAAAATAAAGACAACTCCTATGGCTCCTGCCGGTTGTCATACTCATCGACATGCAAGTCGTGAATCCTATTACAAGAACATGATCAATCTCATACATCACATATCATTCATCACATTCTTCTGGCCATATCACATCACAAAGCATACCCTGCAAAAACAAGTTAGACGTCCTCTAATTGTTGTTTGCATGTTTTACGTGGCTGCTATGGGTTTCTAGCAAGAACGTTTCTTACCTACGCAAGACCACAACGTGATATGCCAATTGCTATTTACCCTTCATAAGGACCCTTTTCATCGAATCCGTTCCGACTAAAGTGGGAGAGACTGGCACCCGCTAGCCACCTTATGCACGAAGTGCATTTCAATCGGTGGAACCTGTCTCACGTAAGAGTACGTGTAAGCTCGGTCCGGGCCGCTTCATCCCACAATACCGTCGAAACAAGATTGGACTAGTAACGATAAGCATATTGAACAACATCAACGCCCACAACTACTTTGTGTTCTACTCGTGCAAAGAATCTACGCAATAGACCTAGCTCATGATGCCACTATTGGGGAACGTAGCAGAAATTCAAAATTTTCCTACGCGTCACCAAGATCTATCTATGGAGAAACCAGCAACGAGTAGAAAGAGAGTGCATCTACATACCCTTGTAGATCGCTAAGCGGAAGCGTTCAAGTGAACGGGGTTGATGGAGTCGTACTCGTCGTGATTCAAATCACCGATGATCAAGTGCCGAACGGACGGCACCTCCGCGTTCAACACACGTACAGCCTGGTGACGTCTCCCATGCCTTGATCCAGCAAGGAGAGAGGGAGAGGTTGAGGAAGACTCCATCCAACAGCAGCACAACGGCGTGGTGGTGGTGGAGGAGCGTGGCAATCCCGCAGGGCTTCGCCAAGCACCACAGGAGAGGAGAAGAACTTGGGAGAGAGGGAGGGGCTGCACCAAAGGCATAAGGTGTGTTTGGGAGGCCCTCCTACCTCACTATATATAGGGATCCCAAGGGGGGGTGCGCCAGCCCCTAGGAGATCCAATCTCCAAGGGGGCGGCGGCCAGGGGAGGAGTCCTCCCCCCCCCCAAGGCACCTAGGAGGTGCCTTCCCCTGCTGGGACTCTTCCTTTAGGGTTTCCCCAGGTGCATGGGCCTCTTGGGGCTGGTGCCCTTGGCCCATGTAGGCCAAGGCGCACCCCCTACAGCCCATGTGGCCCTCCGGGGCAGGTGGCCCCACCCGGTGGGCCCCCGGGACCCTTCCGGTGGTCCCGGTACAATACCGATGACCCCGAAACTTGTCCCGATGGCCGAAACAGGACTTCCTATATATAAATCTTTACCTCCGGACCATTCCGGAACTCCTCGTGACGTCCGGGATCTCATCCGGGACTCCGAACAACATTCGGTAACCACATACAAGCTTCCTTTATAACCCTAGCGTCATCGAACCTTAAGTGTGTAGACCCTACGGGTTCGGGAGACATGCAGACATGACCGAGACGTTCTCCAGTCAATAACCAACAGCGGGATCTGGATACCCATGTTGGCTCCCACATGTTCCACGATGATCTCATCAGATGAACCACGATGTCAAGGACTCAATCGATCCCGTATACAATTCCCTTTGTCTAGCGGTATTTTACTTGCCCGAGATTCGATCGTCGGTATCCAATACCTTGTTCAATCTCGTTACCGGCAAGTCACTTTACTCGTTCCGTAACACATCATCCCGTGATCAACTCCTTGGTCACATTGCGCATATGATGATGTCCTACCGAGTGGGCCCAGAGATACCTCTCCGTTTACACGGAGTGACAAATCCCAGTCTCGATCCGCATAAAACAATAGATACTTTCGGAGATACCTGTAGTGCACCTTTATAGTCACCCAGTTACATTGTGACGTTTGATACACCCAAAGCACTCCTACGGTATCCAGGAGTTACACGATCTCATGGTCAAAGGAAGAGATACTTGACATTGGCAAAGCTCTAGCAAACGAACTACACGATCTTTGTGCTATGCTTAGGATTGGGTCTTGTCCATCACATCATTCTCCTAATGATGTGATCCCGTCATCAACGACATCCAATGTCCATAGCCAGGAAACCATGACTATCTGTTGATCACAACGAGCTAGTCAACTAGAGGCTCACTAGGGACATATTGTGGTCTATGTATTCACACGTGTATTACGATTTCCGGATAATACAGTTAAAGCATGAATAAAAGACAATTATCATGAACAAGGAAATATAATAATAATACTTTTATTATTGCCTCTAGGGCATATTTCCAACATAAAGGACATATATATTCAAAACAATATGATAATCTCTCTAACCAAGGTATGTAGTAGGGACGAGGAGTAAACGGAGGGAGTAGTAAACCTTTCTCCTCGTCCTGTGAGCCATCGTGCGCTTGGGCGAGGGAGCGGGCGTTTGGCTGATACGCCTCCATCATATCTATAATTTTTGATTGTTCCATGCCAATAATCTACAACTTTCATATACTTTTGGCAACTTTTTATACTATTTTTTGGGACTAACATATTGATTCAGTGCCCAGTGCCAGTTCCTGTCTATTGCATATTTTTTGTTTCGCAGAAACCCAATATCAAACGGAGTCCAAACGAGATACAAACGGACGGAGAATTATTTTGGAATATTTGTGATTTTTGGGAAGTAAAATCAACGCGAGACGGTGCCCGAGGGGGCCAGGAGATAGGGGGCGCGCCCCAGGGAGGCAGGCACTCCCTGGACTCTCCAGGGGCCCCCGTAAGGCGGTTGACGCTCTTCTTTTGCCGCAAGAAAGATAATTTTATGAGAAAGATCTGGGCGGAAGATTCACCCCAATCGGAGTTACGAATCTCCAGATATAAAAGAAATGGTGAAGGGGCGGAATCTGAGAACGCAAAAACAGAGAGACAGATCCAATCTCAGAGGGGCTCTCGCCCCTCCCATGCCATGGGAGCAAAGGACCAGAGGGGAAACCCTTGTCCCATCTAGGGAGAAGGTCAAGGAAGAAGAAGAAGAAGGGTGGCTCTCTCCCCTTGCTTCCGGTGGCGCCGGAACGCCGCCGGGGGCCATCATCATCACCACGATCTTCACCAACACCTCCGCCATCTTCACCAACATCTCCATCACCTTCCCCCATATATATTCAGCGGTCCACTCTCCCGCAACCCGCTGTACCCTCTACTTAAACATGGTGCTTTATGCTTCATATTATTATCCAATGATGTGTTTCCATCCTATGATGTCTGAGTAGATTTCCATTGTCCTATCAGTGATTGATGAATTGCTATGATTGGTTTGAGTTGCATATTTTATTATTGGTGCTGTCCTATGGTGCCCTCCATATCGCGCAAGCATGAGGGATTCCCGCTGTAGTGTGTTGCAATGCGTTCATGATTCGCTTATAGTGGGTTGCGTGAGTGACTGAAACACAAACCCGAGTAAGGGGATTGTTGCGTATGGGATAAAGGGGACTTGATGCTTTAATGCTATGGTTGGGTTTTACCTTAATGAATCTTTAGTAGTTGCGGATGCTTGCTAGAGTTCCAATCATAAGTGCATATGATCCAAGTAGAGAAAGTATGTTAGCTTATGCCTCTCCCTCAAATAGAACTGCAATAGTGATTACCGCTCTAGTAACGTAGTCAATTGCTTAGGGACAATTTCACAACTCCTACCACCACTTTTCCACACTCGTTATATTTACTTTATTGCATCTTTATCTAAACATCCCCTACTTTTTATTTACGTGCTCTTTATTATCTTACAAACCTATCCTATCACACCTACAAAGTACCTCTAGTTTCATACTTGTTCTAGGTAAAGCAAACGTCAAGCGTGCGTAGAGTCGTATCAGTGGCCGATAGGACTTGAGAGAGTATTTGTTCTACCTTTAGCTCCTCATTGGGTTCGACACTCTTACTTATCAAAAGAGGCTACAACTATCCCGTATACTTGCGGGTTATCAAAGGCGTACAGTAGTACTACTACTAGTACTACTCGTAACCAAGCTTCACCTCATCCTGCGAGCCACCACGCTCGTGGGCGGGGGAGATGGCGTACTAACCAAGCTTCTCCTTGTTCTATGAGTTGACGGGACAGATCAAAAGTACTCCAGTGTATAGAGCCTTGCCTCTAAGGTAGGCCCCACATGGTTTGCCTCTTTTTTAACATAGCACGTCAAGTCGCAATTTGTTTGTTCACCCATGGTAGACGGTCCTCCCTCGAGAAAGTGGACAACCAGTACATGTGTCAAATTACCACGTGGGCTGCCTTTTCATACAGAAATTAGCTCCACCGTGTACCCGCGCGGGTGTGGTTGGGAAAGAGACAGGAGTACGTGCGATGTGTGTGCACCTCTTCTCTTCGTGCACGTCCCCCACCTACGTGGGTTTGTGTGAGGGAGATACAAACCTAGACATAATGTGCCATCCATCCCCATGCCTCCGCCCAGTCCGACCACCAGTCACCACCACGCCCCACTCCTCCTCACCTTATCTCTCATCTTTCTCCCTCCATTTTTATATACAAGGGGCCACTATCAAAATTACAATTTGCAGATATACAAGGCCACTAACACTAATCGATGCAATATTAATGGTGTTTGCCTCATAGTATTAGCAAAGGAGGACATTAATTATCCCTTGCATGCATGCGGGAGTTTAGAAAAAAATGCATCTTGATGTTCCGTGCAATGCACGGGCATCTTGCTAGTCCATGAAAACAACACATGGCAAAATTCCACGGCAAACGAGGGATTTGAATCTGTTGGGAGGGTTTGTTTGGATCTTGCCCGGGGTAGCCAAAATATTGGCGACCCTTTTGTCCACCGGTGCCTTTGCCACCAATGAACGAGGAATGGCTCGGGTGCTGATGCATCCTCCAGCGCGCACGTTGGAGACGAGCTCGCACGAGTTGTTTTTTTTGTCCCACAATGCCGCCCGAGCCGCCCGCAGACCGACCGGCGACCCGCAAATTACACCATCCAACCGTAGCCGCACACATTATGACAGCAACTCAACCAACTGGACGAAATTCATGCAAACACGTAGACAAACTGATATTTCATATAAACAACGACGGAAATCATATAAAATACCGGATTTTCATACAAACATGACGGATTTCATTACATTCAAATGAACTACACGGTGCTAGTTCTAGACAGCACGGGTATATAATACCTGGCCTAAATGGTCGCCCGCCGATCGATTTGTGTTCCTCATGTCCGGCAGCACGATCACCGGACTGCCGGGAGCCCCGAAGGTATATGCTTCAGCGCAAAGGATGGCTCGCTTCCCCAATGCCCAACTGATATCATTGGCTGATGTCGAAGATGATGGTGGCTGGCACCGGTTCGAGTTCATCACCAGCCCCTACTTCGCCATGGCCGGCACTGGCTCGAGTTCATCCTAACATTCCCCTGTTCCATGGAGCCCATGCGGGGTCGACAAAGGTCCTCGCAACAAAAGGATCCGGCAAGACACCTGTTGTGTACGCTGGCGTCGCCTCCGTGGTGGCCTTCATGGGACCCAAGCGGCGGCGGCCTCCCGTGTTCTACTTGTCCTTGATAATGGCGGTGGACGCGGAGGCGCTGGCCACCGACTCGTCGCTCTCCGTGCACCCGGCTTCTGTCGCTGCTTGCATGGCGTGGCCGCCGGCATGGCAGTCTCGGCCACAGAAACGGGAGACACAGTATGAGGCGGCAGCGTGGACGGCAGCAACGACGCTTGTGCGCCGCTCCTCGTCGAGCTGGCCTGGAGCGGCGACTTGCTGAACCGCACATCGGCTTGGGGATGCAATTGGCTCCGTCGGGCGAGGGGAGGGAGGTGGATCAGCAAGCTCATAGCTCGTATCCGGCGGGCTACCCAGCCGGCATGGATGCGGAATAACTACTCTTCGTAAGCCATTGTAAGAGTGGACAAAATGGTGAAGGAGGAGATAGGGGAGCGGCCGAGGTGTGCGATTCTTGCTCGGCATTTGGCCTCGTTTAAATAGGAGATTAAATAGACGGCGAATGGGAGGAGCTCGGCCGGTGTTGCGTTTAATGTCGACCCGGTCATGAACGGACGTGTGTCCAGAGTGGGTTTCTCAACTTCCACACGGGCGGGTTTCATAGAGGCGTTTGAATGTGGCAAGGAGGTGTGTTCATCCGGGCATGCAGCAAGTGGCACCCTCGACTCTGACCTAGGACACCACGCCATTCTTCCATTGACGTGTGGGCTCTTTGGGTACATGGCATGCATGTAAGTGACCCAACGCAGGTAGCGCACAACAGAGGAACCTTTGGTGGGCCAGGGCGGTCAGAAGCGGGCATTTCATAAACCGATGATTGTTCATTAAGTGTGACGTCATATTTTTCATGTAGATAAGCCTACTATGTTGATAGCCCGTTCGATACGTTGTGATTCATAAAGACCGCTACAAACATCAATGTTCTGCTTATCACAGATAAGATTGATTAATACCCGTAAAAATCCATGTCCTTAACAAAGGGTTCATGCACGTATAGGTTGAGCGTGTGTCTTGCGTTATGTGTTGTGTGCATGCAGGCGTGCGAGTGTTGCGTGCGTGCAAGGGTACGTTTCAGTGTTGCATGCATGGGTGCGTACGTGCGTGTGTTTGTGAGTGCATGTGTATGTGTCAGTGTTGCACGCCTGCGTGCGTGCGTGTCTTGCATGCGTGCATGTGTGCGTGCGGGGTGAGGCTACATGTCAGTCGACTGAATTTTTCATCTCTGGTCATTATATTTTCCACCCGTTGGATAGGAAATCAAGGGCCTCCAGTTTATCATCAAACTCCACCCCCCTGAGCCGCCAGCCACCACCGGCCGAACCACCGGCCCCCGCCGCCCACGGCTGGCCCGCGCCACCATGCCGCCCTGCCCTCCCCGAAACCACTCCCCACCGCCGGTCCGCCGCCGCACTGGCCATCCCTCTAGGCCCCCCTGTGCCGAGCTTTTTCTCCGGCGATCCCCACCCCCGCGCCCAATCAACGCC
>NC_041393.1:574554392-574582506 GCF_002162155.2 Triticum dicoccoides
CCGGCGACTGCCAACCAGAGGTCTCACGACTTCGAATACCCACTGACCACTAATTTATTACCATTTGTGTCCTTCATATACGCGCTGACGGGTGGGCCCTATGGTAATGTGCGCTGTTGAATGTGGACCGTTTGACTGGTCAATTGATCGTGTTATCAACAAATTACGGAGCTGTATGGTGAGCCAGTGACCGTATGATCACCCTAAAATGTACTCCTATTTTATTAACACAGTACAGACTCAAACTACCATTTCTTTCTTATATATACGGGCTGACAGGTGGGCCCCACGGTTACGCGCCCCGATGGTGCAACACTAGTTGCGCCGCGTGGAATGTTTGACTGGTCAATTGATTGTGTCATCAACAAAATACGGAGTTGTACGGGTGAGCCAGTGACTGTATAATCATGACATGTATTTGTTTAACACGGTACAGATGCAAGGGCTCATATATACGCGCAAGCACTCACTGCTATAAGCGAACACACACGGACCCTACCCCTATGAGCACCTTCGAGAGAGTGGGCCAGCATATATGATCTTGAGATTTTACAAAGTCACCATAGGTGCCTCGTAGTCGAGTGGAACGTCTCCTCCCACTGAACGCACATCGCTGGAAAATACTGAAATTAATACAAGATAAATGCGAGCACCGGCACTTTAACCTTGGTGGGCTCGAGAAACCACTGTCCTCCTAACCATCCAACCACATGTTGGTTAGCATGACAAAATGTATGTGGTGACCGTGATGAGCTTATTCTGAAGTCCAGTGACCATATCGTGCTTTCGCTTCAAATACAATGACTGTAAGTGTCGTCAACAAAATATGGAGCACGCATCAAATGCAAAGTTTGTCAGTGTCATCAACAAAATATGGAGACGTATCGTGAGCTAGATAGTGTTGTACTATTGTATATGCTTATTTTCTTAGTGGTCGATTGCGTGTGTGGTGTGGTGGGCACATCATTTCTAGTTGTGGTGGGTCAACATGAAGACTCATGGGTCGGTTCCATCCTGCGCCACATATAGGTTGGACCGAGACATGTTATACGAAGACCCATGTGGAGGACTCAGCATACAACATGAAGCTACCAGAGTCGCGGAGGACTCTATCCCCACTGGTGATAAGCCGACTATATATGATTTGTAACCCTAGGCCCCCAGTATGTTATAGAATCTTGGGGGCTAGTTCATCGATAGTATACACACACGCACAATGCCTGGTATTCACATGTACTTTGTACACACCCCTATCACTAATATACAGTACCAGGAGTAGGCTCTTTCTTCAACTGCAAGGGTCCGAACTAGGGTAAAACTTTGCCTCGTATTACCATCCAGCCTAACAGTCAGGGATATCCTACCGAATGATATGATGAAATCATATCTGCCAACTACTAAGAGAGAGGTGTGTCTGGGGAGGGCAATGTGTGCGAGAGAGGCCTAAAGATAATGTGCATGCGGGAGACACGTAGGCACATATATGTGCATATAGAGGGCTAGTAGAGACCGTGCGTGTGTATATATGCATGTGAGAGAAATAGTGTTTTCCAACTGAGATTAGTGAAAAGACTGGTACATAGTAGTCAGAAAGAGAGAGAGAGAGAGAGAGAGAGAGAGAGAAACAGAGAGAGCATGTGCCTGAGACACCCCGACACCCTCAGAGAGATTGTGAGCATGTGTGAAAGAGAAATGCTGATGCATATAAAGTGTGTGCACTTATGCGTTAGATAGAGAGATATATAACACGTTTGTGAGAACGGGCTGAGGCATAGTGCATCTACGTGTAAAAGGCGATTCTACGCATTAAATTAAAAAATAAATGGCATTATTATTTTTGGATGAGATCATGAATTTTGAAAATTGCGTATGGACGAAAATCGGTCTATCAGACACCCATACTCTATTGAATTCTAGCATATGCATGTGTTTATTTCATATTATTGATCCATAGAGTGAGAGCGGTTTGAAATACAGGCAATGGATGCTTTTGCAATTCATATATAAACATTAATTAGCGCACTCCATGTTGTTAGTGTGAAGCACTTTATACATTTGTCACTTGCATGGATACATTCCAAATTGCTAGCTACGAAATAGAATACATGTCGAATTCAACATAAAGGGGGTTTCGAAGATTCGAATTCATAGGAAGTGCATTCATCTATTTCAACCCGAGATAATGGCATTTGTAAATCAGATCTAAAAGGGGGCATCAATCTTTGTTGTGAGTTTGAACATGTTATATATATTCATACGCATATCTAACTTTTTTTGCAACCAAGGAGATTATATCTGGAACCATGCATGAACTGAGGTATGTTGCATATTTTTTTAATATATACTCTTGTACAATGTATATTCAAATATACCCCCTCCATTCCAAAATAATCGTAGCTTTGGGATTTTCAAGAGTAAAGATTTGTGAAGTTTGACAAATCCTGAAAGTTCAATTCAAGAGAACCAAAAACGTTAATGCTTCCGCTCCCAAATATTTAACGAAGCGCCAAATAGGCCTGTGGTCACCCGAAACCGCGCGAGACTAATGTTTGGTGGTAGGAAATTACTGTCCTGACTCTGGCCCATGTAGCCTATCGGCCCGATGTCCAAAGGTCTAAACCGGGGTAGGTTTGTAACTTCACCAAGACGCTAGTCTCAACCGCCTCCGAGAAGCATTCATACGCCATGGGCTCCTAAACACCCATGCGCTCGGCCGAAATCTATCCCGCTCACATTTGGGACACCTGAGATTACTGTCCTACCCCCAACCCGCAATATGTCCGAAATTTTAGATGGGGGCAAAGTTTGTAACTTTCCCCAAATTTCAAACAAGCGCGTCTCAAACCGAAACATTGTTCCCCCTTAGTTCCCCACCTCCCTCCGTTTCCCCATTCATACTCTGTGGGCGCCAAAACGTCCTCTCCACCAGCCGCGAAACCCCAGCCTCCTCCGTCCTCCACCCCATATCGGCCAATACACCGCCGCCCTCCTCCATCACGCTGGAGCCGGTACCCCGACGTCGTCGTCCAACGCAACCGCAACCGCAACGCCCTCAAGGACTTAGCAGCTGAAGCTGAGGCAGATCTTCCTCCACGACGCCGACGCCGACATGCGCCTTACCAACACCACTCCGACCATGCCATCCTGCGCCTCACTGCTGCCGCTCCACTGTCGAAACCGTCCACTGCACTGGAGCTATTCCCGCTACGCCGTCATTCGCCGCCTCGGATCTGGTTCCCCGCCACCGATAGACGGCCACCGCACCACACTCAACAACTTGGCCATGGGTTCGTCCAAGGCTCCACCGTCCTCCACAACTTCTCGTTTCCAGCGAACCACAAGAAGATCGTTGGAAAAACAGAAGGACATAGCACTGCCAGTAGAAAGAGGTACTCCTCTTCCCTTATTCATGCAAATCTTACCTCTCTGCTCACACCGTATTCATCCCACAAAAGAAACTAGTTGAGAGCTTCTTGCTACATCTTCTTCATGATACTAAATGCACAAGGTTTCCTCCCTTTACTATTTCACCTTTGCTAGAGGTCAGTAGCCCGCCTGGATTTCAATTCAGGGTCAGTCAAACCGCAATTAAAAGAAGCAGCACCCGCCTAGGCGCGCGGAGCACCTAGTCCGCCTGTTCCCCGGGGAAGCGGTGCATCGGTGTCTATCATAGGGGTGTGGGGCGCAGGAGCTGCTTGCACCCGATTTGGAGGTCGGCGGGGCTTGAATGGATGGACGGGGGCGGTACCAAGCACGGCGGTGCGGTGAGGTCGAGGGAAGGGCGCAGGAAAGGGAGGAATACTGGGCCGGTGGTCGCTGGCGTTTCAAGGAAGATCGTCAACACTGACTAGCTGGAGGTAGATGAAGGCGATCTGCCCGTTCTTTGTACATCGGACGGTGCAGAAAAAATGGACTGGCCTATTTGTTTTTAGTCGACTGTTATTTTCATAGAATCTTGTAGTAATTTAATGTGCCATGCATGTTGTAGAGCTATCATATGTCTACTGTCATTTATTTCTCACCGACCTGCTATCTGCTACCTTTACACTATACTAATTGTGCACACACTTCACCCATACTCACACTATTGTTTTTTTATGCATGGGTATTTCAGACTCTGACGCAGTGTTGATGAATGCAGAAAAGAAAAGACGGAAGTCGCTCCAGTGTAATTCGAAGATAAGCACTAAGTGTTTCGACGCTCTAATGGATGTAGTGTTAGCAGTTGGAGACAGTAAACGTAGCTCTGCAGTTGATGATCTCAATTGCCACACACAACCATCCCAGGTGCTTACTTTAACTTCGCGCTGTCAAATGTGGTTGCATGTTGCATATGGTGTCTAGCTTGTATTGCTTCCAATTTGGTTAAATTGCATCTACTTACTTTACACATTATACCTTTGATAATGACATGCCTTCCTGTTTTTGATACTACATATGTCTATTAACCATGTTCGTACATCAAACTAATGTTCTTTTGTATCCCTCGTCAATCACTTATGATTAGACAGTCACCCGAGTGGGTTACTGTGAGATGCCCTACTCGTTTAAAGAGTGCATTGTCATCCTCCCCACATGATTCTCAAGAAACAGCAAGGCTAAATGAAGATAGTCAACGTAGCTCTCTAGTTGATCATCGCAATTCCCCCACACCACCATCGCAGGTGCTTGCTCTTACTTGGCAGTGTGATATGTGGTTGCATGTTGCATATGGTGTCTACCTTGTAATGCTTCTAATTAGGGTAAATTGCATCTTCTTAGTTAACACATTATTACCTGTGAATATGACATGCCTTCCTATTTTTGGTACATACTACGTCTTTCTATTAACCATGTTCTTACATCAAACTACTTTTCTTATGTATCCCTCATCAATCACTTCTAACGATACACCTTCAAGTTGACAGTGTAATATTGGTTGCATCTTGCATATCATTTCAAACATGTATTGCCTCTAATTTGTTGAAG
Organism: Triticum dicoccoides; assembly: GCF_002162155.2. Lineage (NCBI taxonomy): Eukaryota > Viridiplantae > Streptophyta > Magnoliopsida > Poales > Poaceae > Triticum > Triticum dicoccoides. The sequence continues at coordinate 574,559,361 of NC_041393.1, forward strand.
TGCCACTTATAATGAGACACATCTAACTTGGTAGAGTGATTTTGGTTGGATCTTTCATATGGTGTCTAGATTGCATTGCTTCCAATTTGTTGAAATGCCTTCTGCTTAGCGTTTTTCATACATATTCCATCCTCCTACAATGTGGTTGCCATACATAAAAGTTGTGTTCATCAGTATCATGCATCAACGAATTTGGAAGTGCAAATTTCATTCCTTTTTCTTGTGTGTTTACTTGACAAGGCAAAATCTGAAAGGACGAAGGCACGGAATAATGGTGGTCCTCTGGAGCAACCGAAACGGATGATCTCTGCAGATTCTCCTACTACTCATACTGCAGTGCTAGTTCCAAATCTCATCTCCCCTACTCCACAACCCAAGGTGCTTGCTCCAACATGGTAGTGTGATATCTGGTTGCATGTTGCATATGGTGACTAGCTTGTATTGCTCCTAATTTGTTAAATTGCATCACCTTAGCTTACACATTATACATGTGAATATGACACACCTTCCTGTTTTTGGTACATACTACATCTGCCTATCACACCATGTTCTTACATCAAACTACCGTTGTTGTGTATCATGCATCTATCACTTATGATGAGACAGTCACGCGCGTGGGTTAATATGAGATGCACTACTCTTATAAAGAATGCAATTTCATCCTCTCCACATGATTCTCAAGAAACAACAAGCCTAAATGAAGACATTGAACGTAGCTCTGTACTTGAAGACCGCACTTCCCCTACACCACCATCACAGTTGCTTGCTCTAACTTCGTAGTGTGATATGTGGTTGCATGTTGCATATGGTGTCTAGCTTGTAATGCTTCTAATTAGGGTAAATTGCATCTTCTTAGTTTACACACTATACCTGTGAATATGACATGCCTTCCTATTTTTGGTACACACTACATCTATGTGTTAACCTTGTTCTTACATGAAACTACCTCTCTTCTGTATCCTGCATCAATCACTTACGATGAGTCACCTTTATTCGTTGCATATTGCATATTATTTCTAGCTTGTTGCCATGTATTGCTTCTAATTTGGTCAAATACATTTGTTAGGGCAACCTTTTAATTTGGCAGAGTGATATTGGTTTCATCTTTCATATGGTTTCTAGCTTGCATTGATTCTAACAAGTTCAAGCACCTTGTGCTTAGTTTACACTTTATACATCATACATGTCAATATGTCATGACGTCCTATTTTTCATACATATTCCATCCTCCTATCATGCGGCTGCCTTACATGAAAGTAGTGTTTGTCAGTATCATACATCAATGAGTTCTGAAGAGCAAATTTTATTACTTTTTCTTGTGGGTTTGACTTGACAAGGCAAAATCAAGAAAGAGGAAGGAAAAGAGTAAGGAAGGCAATGATGGTGGTCCTCTGCAGCAACGTAAATAGAACATATGTACCGATTCTCCTTGTACTAATAGTGCATTGCAAGGTCCAAGTCTCTGCTCCCCTACTCCACCATCCAAGGTGCTTGCTCTAACTTGGAAGTGTGATATCTGGTTGCATGTTGCATATGGTGTCTAGCTTGTATTGCTCGTAATTAGTGTAAATTGCATCTGCTTAGCTTACACATGATACATGTGAATATGACACGCTTTCCTGTTTTTGGTACATACTATATATGTCTATCACACCATGTTCTTACATGAAACTACTCTTCTTGTGTATCCTGCATCAGTCACTTATGATGGGACACCTTTAAGTTGGCAGTGTGATATTGGTTTGTGTCTTGAATATGATTTCTAGCATGTATTGATTCTAGTTTGATGAACGCCACCTATAACGAGACAATTTTAACTTGGCAGAGTGATATTGATTGCACATTCCATATGGTGTCTAGTTTGCAGTGCTTTGATAACCCGCAAGTATACGGGATAGTTGTAGCCTCTTTCGATAAGTAAGAGTGTCGAACCCAACGTGGAGCTAAAGGTAGAACAAATACTCTCTCAAGTCCTATCGGCCGCTGATACGACTCTACACACGCTTGACGTTCGCTTTACCTAGAACAAGTAATAAACTAGAAGTACTTTGTAGGTGTGATAGGATAGGTTTGCAAGAAAATAAACACGTAAATAAAAGCTAGGGGCTGTTTAGATAAATATGCAATAAAGTAAATATAGCGAGTGTGGAAAAGTGGTGGTAGGAGATGTGAAATTGTCCCTAAGCAATTGACTATGTTACTAGACCGGTAATCACTATTGCAATTCTATTTGAGGTAGAGGCATAAGCTAACATACTTTCTCTACTTGGATCATATGCACTGATGATTGGAACTCTAGTAAGCATCCGCAACTACTAAAGATTCATTAAGGTAAAACCCAACCATAGCATTAAAGCATCAAGTCCCCTTTATCCCATACGCAACAATCTACTTACTCGGGTTTGTGTTTCAGTCACTCACGCAACCCACTATAACCGAATCATGGACGTATTGCAACACCCTACAACGGGAATCCCTCACGCTTGCGCGACACAGAGGGCACCATAGGACAGCACCAATAATAAAACATGCAACTCGAACCAATCATAGCAATTCATCAATCACCGATAGGACAATAGAAATCTACTCAGACATCATAGGATGGAAACACATCATTGGAAAATGATATGAAGCATAAAGCACCATGTTCAAGTAGAGGGTACAGCGGGTTGCAGGAGAGTGGACCGCTATAGATAGAGGGGGGAGGTGATGGAGATGTTGGTGAAGATGGCGAAGGTGTTGGTGAAGATCGCGGTGATGATGATGGCCCCCAACGGCGTTCCGGCGCCATCGGAAGCAAGGGGGAGAGAGCCCCCCTTCTTCTTCTTCTTCCTTGACCTTCTCCCTAGATGGGAGAAGGGTTTCCCCTCTAGTCCTTGGCTCCCATGGCTTGGGAGGGGCGAGAGCCCCTCCGAGATTGGATCTATCTCTCTGTTTCTGCGTTCTCTGTTTCTTCCCCTTCACCGTTTCCTTTATATCTGGAGATCCGTAACTCCGATTGGGGTGAATCTTTTGCCCAGATCTTTCTCATAAAATTAGATTTCTTGCACCAAAAGAAGAGCTTCAACCGCCTTACGGGTGGCCCACAAGAGCCCAGGGCGCGCCTACCTCCCTGGGGCGCGGCCCCCTGTCTCGTGGCCACCCCGGACACCGTTTCGCGATGATTTTACTTCCCAAAAATCATAAATATTCCAAAAAAAAATCTCCGTCCATTTTTATCTCGTTTGGACTCCGTTTGATATTGGGTTTCTGCGAAACAAAAAACATGCAACAGACAGGAACTGGCACTGGGCACTGGATCAATATGTTAGTCCCAAAAATAATATAAAAAGTTGTCAAAAGTATATGAAAGTTGAATAATGTTGGCATGGAACAATCAAAAATTATAGATACGACGGAGACGTATCAGCATCCCCAAGCTTAATTCCTACTCGTCCTCGAGTAGGTAAATGATAAAAAAGATAATTTTTGATGTGGAATGCTACCTAGCATAATCTTGATCATGTGTCTAATCATGGCATGAATATTAAGACACGAGTGATTCAAAGCAATAGTCTATCATTTGACATAAAAATAATAATACTTCGAGCGTACTAATAAAGCAAACATGTCTTTTCAAAACAACAAGGCCAAAGCAAGCTTATCCCTACAAAATCATACAGTTTGGCCATGCTTCATTTTCGTCACACAAAAATGCTCCCATCATGCACAACCCCGATGATGAGCCGAGCAATTGGTTCATACTTTTTAACACGCTTCAGCTTTTTCAACCCTCACGCAATACATGAGCGCAAGCCATGGATATAGCATTATAGGTGGAATAGAACATAATGATGGAGGTTATGTGGAGAAGACAAAAAAGGAGAAAGTCTCACATCGACGCGGCTAATCAACGGGCTATGGAGATGCCCATCAATTGATGTCAATGTGAGGAGTAGGGATTTCCATGCAACAGATGCACTAAGAGCTATAAATGTATGAAAGCTCAACAAAAGAAACTAAGTGGGTGTGCATCCAACTTGCTTGCTCATGAAGACCTAGGGCATTTGAGGAAGCCCATCGTTGGAATATACAAGCCAAGTTCTATAATGAAAATTCCCACTAGTATATGAAAGTGACAACATAGGAGACAATCTATATGAAGAACATGGTGCTACTTTGAAGCACAAGTGTGGAAAAAGGATAGTAACATTGCCCCTTTTCTTTTCTTTTCTTTTCTTTCTTTTTTTTTCTTTTTCGGTGGGCTTCTTTGGCCCCCTTTTTTATTTAGGCTTCTTTGGCCTTTCCTTTTTTTCATGGGGCAATGCTCTATAATGATGATCATCACACTTTTATTTACTTACAACTCAACATTACAACTCGATACTAGAACAAAGATATGACTCTATATGAATGCTTCCGATAGTGTACCGGGATGTGCAATGATCTAGCGTAGCAATGACATCAAAAAATGGACAATCCATGGAAACATCATGCTAGCTAACTTACGATCATGCAAAGCAATATGAAAAAAAATCCTCAAGTCATGTATATGATGATGATGGAGGTTGCATGGCAATATATCTCGGAATGGCTATGGAAATGCCATAATAGGTAGGTATGGTGGCTGTTTTGAGGAAGATATAATAAGGCTTATGTGTGATAGAGCGTATCATATCACGGGGTTTGGATGCACCGGCGAAGTTTGCACCAACTCTCGAGGTGAGAAAGTGCAATGCACGGTACCGAAGAGGCTAGCAATGATGGAAAGGTAAAAGTGCGTATAATCCATGGACTCACATTAGTCATAAAGAACTCATATATTTATTGCAAAAGTTTATTAGCCCTCGAAGCAAAGTACTACTACGCATGACCCTAGGGGGATAGATTGGTAGGAAAAGACCATCGCTCGTCCCCGACTGCCACTCATAAGGAAGACAATCAAAGAAATACCCCATGCTTCAAATTTGTCACACAAGGTTACCATACGTGCATGCTACGGGACTTGCAAACCTCAACACAAGTGTCTCTAAAATCCACAACCATCCACTAGCATGACTCTAATATCACCATCTTTATATCGCAAAACTATTGCAAGGAATCAAACATATCATATTCAGCGATCTACAAGTTTATGTAGGATTTTATGACTAACCATGTGAATGACCAGTTTCTATCATCTCACTAAATAGATATAAGTGAAGCAAGAGAGTTTAATTCTTTCTACAAAAGATATGCCCATGCTCTAACAAATATAAGTGAAGCAAAAGAGCATTCTACAAATGGCGGTTTTCTATGTGAAGAAAAACAGGCAATCCAAACTTCAAATGATATAAGTGAAGCACATGAAGCATTCTATAAAGCCACACTCAAAAGATATAAGTGAAGTGCGGTGAGAATTCTATGAATCAACCAATGACTATCTCATACCAGCATGGTGCATAAAATAAAAATGAAAACTAAATGCAAAAGACGCTCCAAGACTTGCACATAATGCATAAACGAAACGAATACGAAAACATACTGATACTTGATGAAGAAAGAGGGGATGCCTTCCGGGGCATCCTCAAGCTTAGATGATTGAGTCTCCTTGAATTTTTACTTGGTTTTCCTTGGGCATCCCCAAGCTTGAGCTCTTGCCTCTCTTCCTTTTCCTCATATCGAGACCTCCTCGTTTAGACACTTCATCCACACAAAACTTCAACAGAAAACTCGGTAAGATCCGTTAGTATAATAAAGCAAATCACCACTCTAAGTACTGTAGCAAACCAATTCATATTATTATTTTTGCATTGTGTCTACTGTAATATAGCTTTTTCATGGCTTAAATCCACTGATATAAATTGATAGTTTCATCAAAACAAGCAAACTATGCATCAAAAACAGAATCTGTCAAAAACAGAACAGTCTGTAGAAATCTGAACATCCACCATACTTATGGTACCCCAAAAATTCTACCAAAATTAGAAAAAAATAAACAAGTTGTATATAAAGACAGTGCAAAAGGAGTCAGAACCAATTGATGTTCCAGTTAAAAATGTAAAATCGCGCACTACAGCCAAAGTTTCTGTCCTGCACCGTACAAACCAACAAGCATTGTAAACATCCTAAAGGCAAACCTTAGCACATTATTTTTATAATACAATGGAATTGTACAAGGGTATAATTATTTTTGATTAAAAGTTTATGTAATCAAGATTCACAAAGTTTCCGTGAGCATGAACAAAGTTCAAGGAGCTCTCCCACTTCAACAATGCTTGTCTCTCTCACTTTCACTTTCCTTTTTGAAAAGTTTTTAGGTTCCCCTCTTTATTTTTTGTTTTTAAACTATATAAAAGCACTCAACAGAAATAAATGACTCTCTAAAACTTCTGGGTTGTCTCCCTGGCAGTGCTTTCTTTAAAGCCATTAATCTAGGCATATAGTGCTCAAGTAATGAATCCACCCGGATCCCAAGGTATATCAAAGCCAATTTTAATTAACAATGATTTGTAATTTAGTAGTGAGCACAAAGTAACATATATCATGCAACAACGAAGTCTAACTCTCTTCCTATGCATCGGCATGTCATAAGAGAACAATTCATGCACACATAGTAAAGGCCAATAAATAGTATAAGAAGTTTCTTGCAATTCTATTGTGTTGGAAACATAAAGAGGCAGAGATGTAGTTACTCTCTCATAATAATTGCAAGTAGGGGCAGCAAGCACATGCATATTATATCTATAAAAATCATCATGTAAAGTAGTAAAACGCAACCCATCAATATAATCCTTAGTAAGCACAAACTTCTCCGACATAGTGTAGTTTGGAGAATTCAAAAAGATAATAGGACTATCATGCGTGGGTGCAATAGCAACAATTTCATGTTTAACATAAGGAACTATAGCAATTTCATCTCCATAAGCATAATTCATATTGGCATCTTGGCCACAAGCATAGCAAGCATCATCAAAAGCGGATATTTCAAGAGAATCAACGGGATCATAACAATCATCATAGCAATAATCATAGTAATCATAGCAATCATCCTTCGGTAAGCACGAAAGGAAATTAAACAATGTATGAGTTGAAGAGTTACTCTCATTAGAAGGTGGGCACGGGTAGCTAATCCGCTCTTCCTCCTTTTGTTCTTCGCTCTCCTCATCATCTTTTTCATCCAATGAGCTCACAGTTTCATCAATTTCTTCTTCCATAGCTTCCTGCAAAATATTAATCTCTTCTTGGATAGCGGAGAATTTCTCAATATATGGTTTAACATAGGCATTATAAGCATAATTATCATAACAATATTCAAGTACGGCAAAACTTTCAGATTTGTAAAGAGTAGCATCATACTTTTCAATCAAAGAAGCAATTTCAAAAGCACCCTTAAAAGCAACAAATTCTTCAATTTGTTGAACATCATAGTAATTATAAACACCCTTAGCATACAAACATATGATTCCATTATCAATAAACTCACATTGGTAGGGAAGGTGTTTCTTAGGGTTTTCAGAACAACAAGTAACATCATATATTTCACATAAATTCCAAGCATAGCATTGCAAACGTTGAATTTGATCCCATAATAGTTTCCCTTTGTCAGATATACGGTGTCGCACATAACAAGCATGCTCATCAAAAGTTTTTCCCTCAACTAAGCTAGTTGGGGTTTCAGCACAAGCACAAAGGGATCAAAGATGATCCAAGTAAAAAGCTTCAGTAGTGTGAAAGATTTTGAGTGGTTCTTCAACCATTGGAGCAGTAGGTACAACTATTTTTTTTGGTATTTTGCGTTTCCTACCCAAAACTTAAGATAGAAAACAACTAAGAACAACAAATAAAAATTACTTAGTGATAAAGCAAACAAGCACACACGAGAATATTCACCCCACGCTATGACTCCCCGGCAACGGCGCTAGAAAAAGGTCTTGATAACCTGCAAGTATACGGTATAGTTGTAGCCTCTTTCGATAAGTAAGAGTGTCGAACCCAACGAGGAGCTAAAGGTAGAACAAATACTCTCTCAAGTCCTATCGGCCACTGATACGACTCTACGCACGCTTGATGTTCGCTTTACCTAGAACAAGTATGAAACTAGAGGTACTTTGTAGGTGTGATAGGATAGGTTTGCAAGATAATAAAGAGCACGTAAATAAAAAGTAGGGGATGTTTAGATAAAGATGCAATAAAGTAAATATAACGAGTGTGGAAAAGTAGTGGTAGGAGTTGTGAAATTGTCCCTAAGCAATTGACTATGTTACTAGAGCGGTAATCACTATTGCAGTTCTATTTGAGGGAGAGGCATAAGCTAACATACTTTCTCTACTTGGATCATATGAACTTATGATTGGAACTCTAGCAAGCATCCACAACTACTAAAGATTCATTAAGGTAAAATCCAACCATAGCATTAAAGCATCAAGTCCCCTTTATCCCATACGCAACAATCCCCTTACTCGGGTTTGTGTTTCAGTCACTCACGCAACCCACTATAAGCGAATCATGAACGCATTGCAACACCCTACAGCAGGAATCCCTCACACTTGCGCGACACGGAGGGCACCATAGGACAGCACCAATAATAAAACATGCAAATCAAACCAATCATAGCAATTCATCAATCACCGATAGGACAATAGAAATCTACTCAGACATCATAGGATGGCAACACATCATTGGAAAATAATATGAAGCATAAAGCACCATGTTCAAGTAGAGGGTACAGCGGGTTGCGGGAGAGTGGACCATTTTAGATAGAGGGGGGAAGGTGATGGAGATGTTGGTGAAGATGGCGGAGGTGTTGGTGAAGATCGTGGTGATGATGATGGCCCCCGGCGGCGTTCCGGCGCCACCGGAAGCAAGGGGGAGAGAGCCCCCCTTCTTCTTCTTCTTCCTTGACCTTCTCCCAAGATGGGAGAAGGGTTTCCCCTCTGGTCCTTGGCTCCCATGGCTTGGGAGGGGCGAGATCGCCTCCAAGATTGGATCTATCTCTCTGTTTCTGTGTTCTCTGTTTCTTCCCCTTCACCATTTCCTTTTATCTGGAGATCTGTAACTCCGATTAGGGTGAATCTTTTGCCCAGATCTTCCTCATAAAATTAGCTTTCTTGCGCCAAAAGAAGAGCGTCAACTGCCTTACGGGTGGCCCACGAGAGCCCAAGGCGCGCTTGCCTCCCTGGGGCGCGGCCCCCTGTCTCGTGGCCACCCCGGACACCGTTTCGCGTTGATTTTACTTCCCAAAAATCATAAATATTCCAAAAAAATCTACGTTCGTTTTTATCCCGTTTAGACTCCATTTGATATTGGGGTTCTGCGGAACAAAAAATATGCAACAGACAGGAACTGGCACTGGGCACTGGATCAATATGTTAGTCCCAAAAATAATATAAAAAGTTGCCAAAAGTATATGAAAGTTTAATAATATTGGCATGGAACAATCAAAAATTATAGATACGACGGAGACATATCATGCTTCTAATTTGTTGAAGTGCCTTCTGCTTAGTTACCACATCATAGGTGTGAATATGTCAAGCCGTTCATTTTTCGTACATATTCCATCCTCGTATCATGACTTTGCCTTTCATCAGAGTAGTGTTCGTCAGTATCATGCATGAATGAATTCTGAAGAGCGGATTATATTCCTTTTTCTTGTCAGTATGACCTCACAATCTAAAATCAATCAAGCTGAAGGAAATTGGCAAGGCATTGGATGATGGTGGTCCTTCCGAGCAACTGAAATGGAGGTTCTCTACATATTCTACTCCGCCATCCTCCCAACAAGATTCGCAAGACAACGCAAGGCTAGACAGTCAACATAGCTGTATAGATGATGAGCACATCTCCCCTACTCCACCATCACAGGTGCTTGCTCTAACTTGGCACTATTATATGTGGTTGCATGTTGCGTATGGTGTCTAGTTTGTATTGCTTCTAACTTTGTTGAATTGCATCTGCTTACTTTACAGATAATGCCTGTGAATATGACATGTGTTCCTGTTTCTACATCAGACTATTGTTCTTGCATATCCCGCATCAGTCACTTATGATAAGGCACCTTTAAGTCACCACTGTGATATTGGTTGTGTCTTGCATATGATTTCTAGCATGTACTGCTTCTAATTTGTTGAAACGCCATGCAGTTTTAACTTGGCAGAGTGATATGGGTTGCATCTTTCATATGGTGTCTAGCTTGCAGTGCTTCTAATTTGTTGAAATGCCTTCTGCTTAGTTACCACATCATAGGTGTGAATATGTCACGCCATCCTTTTTTCATACATATTCCATCCTCGCATCATGTGTTTGCCTTTCATCCGAGTAGTGTTCGTCAGTATCATGCATGAATGAGTTCTGAAGAGCGAATTTTATTCCTTTTTCTTATCGGTTTGACTTCACAATGCAAAATCATTACAGCTAAAGGAAATTAGTCCGCAGTGAATGATGGTGGTCCTTCGGAGCAACTCAAACAGGGGGTCTCTACAGATTCTACTCCGCCATCCTCCCAACAAGATTCGCAAGACAACACGAGGTTGGACAGTCAACGTAGCTGTGTAGATGATGAGCACATCTCCCCTACTCCACCATCACATGTGCTTGCTCTAACTTGGCACTATTATATTTAGTTGCATGTTCCGTATGATGTCTAGCTTGTGTTGCTTCTAACTTGAATTGCATCTGCTTACTTTACACATAATGCCTGTGAATATGACACGTGTTCCTGTTTCTAGAACATACGTGTACATGATGAGCACATCTCCCCTACTCCACCATCACAGGTGCTTGCTCTTACTTGGAACTATTATATGTGGTTGCGTTTTCCGTATGATGTCTAGTTTGTATTGCTTCTGATTATGTTGAATTGCATCTGCGTAGCTTACAACTTATACCTGCAATGATCACTTACCCATAAGACACATTTAACTTGGGACTGTGATGTAGGTTGCATCTTGCATTGTCTTCTAGCTTGTACTGCTTCTAATTTCTTGAAATGGCACTTACGATGAGACACTTTTTACCTGATAGAGTGATATTGGTTGCATGTTCATATGGTGCCTAGCTTTCATTTCTTCTAATTTTGTCGAAATACCTTCTGCTTACTATTTTTTCATACACATTCCATCCTCCTATCGTACGTGTGAATATGAAATGCTGTCTTTTTTTGTATATATTCCATCCTCCTATCCTGCGCTTGCCTTACATCAAAGTAGTGTTCATCTGTATCATGCATCAACCAGTTATGCAGTGCTAATTTTATTCATCTTCTTGTGGTTTTGCTTCATAAGGCAATATCAGAAAATAGGAAGGAAAAGAGTAAGTTAGGGGATTTTGGTGATCCTCTGCAACGACGCAAATAGAGACTCTCTAGATTTGCCACTGCTACTGCTAATAAAGTTGAAGTCCCAAGTCTACATGATGAGTTCATCTCCCGTACTCCACCATCGCAGGTGCTTTCTCTAAGTTGACAGTGTGATAATTGGTTTCATGTTGCATATGTTGTCTAGCCTGTATTTCTTCTATTTTGATTAAATTTTACCTGCTGAGTTTATACGTTATACATGTGCATATGACATGGCTTTCTGTGTCTAGAATACACTACATCTATCTATCATACCATGTTCTTACATCAAAGTACTGTTGTTGTGTATCCCGCATCAGTCACTCATGATTGGACGCTTTTAACATGGCAGTTTGATAATGGTTGCATCTTGCATTGATTTCTACATTGTACTGCTTCTAATTTTTTGAATTGCCATTTATGACAAGACACTTTTAACTTGGCAGAGTAATATTGGTTGCATCTTTCATATGGTGTCTAGCTTGCATTACTTCTATTTTCTTGAAAATCCTTCTGCTTAGTTTGCACATCGTAGCTGTGAATATGTCATGTCGTCCTGTTTTTCTTACATATTCCAGCCTCATACGGTTGTCTTACATCAAAGTATTGCTTGTCTGTATCATGCATCAATGAGTTCTGAAGAGCGATTTTATTCTTTTATGTTGTGGGTATGGCTTGACATGGCAAAGTCAAAAAAGAGCAAGGAAAATAATATAGTAGGGAGTGCTGTTACTCGTCGGGTGAAACGGAAAAGGATCTGTCATCGAGATTCTGCTTATACTTATAGTGCAGCAGAAGGTCCAAGTCCACCGGCTAAATATAAAAACACAGTATCACTTGCTCCACCAGCTGCAGCATCCACTTCAACTGTACCAGCATCTCAATGAGTTACTCGTTCGTTTGCTCCAGAACTGGCCAGTTCCCAAGCTGCCTTCACACCTAACACTACTTCCGAAGCACTGCTGACACAACAAGACTTGGCAAGATCAGATGAACCTCATGAGCATCAACACCAAGATGGTACCTGACCGAGTCAAGTTGCAGTTGCATGATCCTTTATATGTATTCTCACATTTTGATGTACACTAACACTTTCCATATTCGTTGTTGAACTAGCACCACGACGCAAGCGGAAACAGACATCAAGGATAATGTTTGACAGATTAACAAAATCTAAAGGAGGAAGAATGGAGATCCATTTTGAGGCAGGTTTAAAAAGGCCACGTGATGCTACAGAGTCAGCCAAGTTAGTATCAGAGGCAGCCGTTGCCGTTAGGTGTCATGCACGTATCCTCCCAACGTGGATCCAGTATAGGAATGAGAAAGACAATACCCAGTTTAACACCTTCCTTGACCATTTATCCGTAAGTAATGTTATTCATCGCAATTAGTAATATTGTCTTCCTCTGTCCCATACTTTCTAGCTTCCTCCTAATAAGACTCACATTCTTTTTTCAACAGATGAGGTTCAAGTTGGATCCGAAAGATGATGCAACTAAACAAGCATGCACTCATGTTTTTCAGTCTGCTCTGCGACAGTATCGGTACCACCTTAGAAAATCTCACTTTGAAGGCAAGGCTAACAATGAAATCGCCCAAACATCTCCAGTGGAATATATTACAGATGAAGACTGGACAGCCCTTGTTAAACACTGGTCTGATCCAAAATATTAGGTAGGCTATATATATTTGATCAGACCACATATTGAACTTGTATTTATGTATGTGCCTTACAAGTGTATCTTCTTCTAGGCTAACTGTTTGAAGAACAAAACCAACCATTCTAAAGTGAAATTCCAACATACAACAGGATCTCGTAGCTATACTTCCTTCTTTTTTGTAAATAGCTGCTACTTCCTTGTTTTTTGTGTGCCATATTATAGTATCTATGTTGACTTGTTCCAAATATAGAGGAAAGCCCGTGCGGACCAAAAAGAACCTGAACCGAATGCAGTGCAAATCTTCAAGGATTGCCACACTAGCAAGATGAAGGGCATGAGCACACCAGTTCAAGCCGCTGTTGTAAGTCCTTACTCCTCCTGCCTTGAACTGATTGGTACTGTGATGTGTTCATTTAAATACTTGGTTTGCAGCCAATGTCAGTTACTCTGTCACTTTTATACACAGCTTTCTTAACGTATCATTTCACCTTACATGGTTTAAAGGAGATGAAGGATATTCTTTTGGTCTTGATCTGTAATCTAGTTGTTATGTTCATGTGCGCACACAATGATAAAATAGCCTGTTTGTTTTATATCTGTTTGCCCATGATATGAATGATGTCATACTATGTTCATCCTACTTTAAACCATGTCTCTTTATCCTTATATGTCAACGAATGTGAGGAAATAGACAATACAGTAGGCATGCTACATGGACATATGTTCCGAAAGTGATTTTATTATGTAGTTGGCACTACAATACATGCTAATGTATTACAGTAGTTCACCAAAATAAGTTATGTATAAACATTTAACCTACTTTGTTTGTTTTTGTCTCATTAGTAACTTATCTGGTACACTAATCTACAAGTTCAAACTTTCAGGAAGCTACGGAACAAATGATTGAATAGCCACAACCACCTGAAGGTGACGAGGCTACCACAGGCACAATGTCACCTCTTGCTGCAGTACGTCAGTATATCTCCACTAACAGTGCAAAAAGCACCTTCCTGTGTAATTCTGGGTTGGTTGTCAAGGTAACCTCGTCAAAATCGCCTACTGAACAAAATCTTCCTGCTAGACAGAGTGATATATCTGTGCTCCAGACACAAGTCCAATCCCTAATGGACGTCGTTTCAGAAACAAGAATAGTGGTTGAAAAATGTCATCAAGATATGAATGGTTTTGAAACCAGACTATAAGACATTCGCTTCATTGTTCAAGAGCAATGGCGGAAAAAGGTGAAGATCGTGCTGCTCCATCAGATTCTACATCCTGAAACATTATCACTAAGGTCAAATGATATGTGCTTCTATACATCTGATGGTGCTTTTATCTGGAAGGACTGTAAACTTTATGCCAACAAGCCTTTTGTTGTATGGTTGGAATTTATTTTGTTGTGATACAACATTTATGATGCTGCCATAGGCTGTAGTAATTACGACACTATTTTTGTATAGTGTAGGTTTATCTTAGTAATGTATTCGGCGGAAAGCTTTGTAGGAGCCCAACATGCCAACATTCGTCGGGCCCATTCCAATTGGGCTAAAAATGATTATGGGACGAAATTGGCATGTAGCCCACTAAAATATCTGGGCCTAAATCAACATAAGCTTTCATATTTTTCTGGTAGGCCTGTGCCCATAGTGGGCCTTTAACAGGCCTAAACATAATTTGGGCCCTCAGTAAAAATAGGCCGTTTACAGGTGTAAATATCTCGAGCCCATAAAAAATATGGGCCTTTAATAGACTGAAAGTGAGATTGGGCCCTAATTGTGCCAAATAACCCACTGGTCTTAGCAGGCCGAAATGGTGGCCCATTTACGATGCGGATCTTTGACAGGCCGAAATTCAGACGGGCCGTAAATGCGCTGACCTAATACACGGGCCTTTAATAGGCTGGAACTTCGGTCGGGCTAGTTTATCGTCATTTTTATATGGGCCGTTAATGGGCCCGATATGACGTTGGGCCACATATGCCCATGGTTTTCATCCGGCGTTACCAGGCCGAAAATGACAACAGGCCGAAAGTGGCCCAAATCTATAGTGGGCCTCTAACAGGCCGAATGTCGGACATGGACAAATATGACCCAAATCCTTCACGGTTGTTTATGGGCCGAAAGTTTTGATGGCCTGTAAATGGGCCCAAATGTAGCAGGACCTTTAACAGGCCAGAAATACACCGGGCCGTAATTCGGCCCAATTACTTAGCGGACTGTTAACGGGCCAGAAGTGACCATGGGCCGCATTGATGACAAGTTTAGGACAGGCCGTTGACGGGCCAATATGATAGAGAATGTTGGGCCTTTAGCTGGGCCGGCCCATTATGGTCTGCAGAATCTTGTGGGCCTTTAGCTGGGCCGGCCCATTATGGTCTGCAAAATCTTGTGGGCCTTTAGCTTGGCCGGCCCGTTATGGTCTGCAAAATTGTGTGGGCCTTTAGCTGGGCCGGCCCATTATGGTCCACTAAATTTTGTGGGCCTTTAGCTGGGTCGGCCCATTATGGTCTGCAAAATCTTGTGGGCCTTTAGCTAGGCCGGCCCATTATGGTCCGCTAAATCTTATGGGCCTTCGGTTGGGCCGGCCCATTTAAACTTTATGGGCCACTTTTGGGCCAGTCCATGTGTCAACATATCATAGGCCCATCTCGACCGTTGGATGAGTGACGCATGTGCCAATGCAGAGCTGACGCGTGGATCCGTCAGCCAATGAGAATTTTACACGTGGAAAATTGGCATTGGTCGTGGCTGTTAGTGGGTTATCGGATCCAAGACCCGGACACGATAGGTTAACGGCGGTTAACGGCATCCCATTATGGTGGATGCCACGTGTCGGTCACCCTTGACGAAAGCACTTCTAGGGCGCGCAATTTATCGTCATGGAAGTGGACACTTCCGTGATGATAATTTTGGTAATGTCATGGAACACTTCTACGACAGCACATGTATGACTATCTTGATTATGTCATAAAATCATCATGGATGTACATGCATGACAGAAAATGCGACCTACTATGACAAACACATATCATCACGGAAGTGTATTTTTTTGTAGTGCAAGTCTCTTCGAATTATCAGTTTGGTTTGGCCTACTAGATTGATCTTTCTTGCAATGGGAGAAGTGCTTAGCTTTGGGTTCAATCTTGTGGTGTCCTTTCCCAGTGACAGCAGGGGCAGCAAGGCACGTATTGTATTGCTGCCATCGAGGATAAAAAGATGGGGTTTATATCATATTGCTTGAGTTTATCCCTCTACATCATGTCATCTTGCCTAATGTGTTACACTGTTCTTATGAACTTAATACTCTAGATGCATGCTGGATAGCGGTCAATGTGTGGAGTAATAGTAGTAGATGCAGAATCGTTTTGATCTACTTGTCGCGGACGTGATGCCTATATACATGATCATGCCTAGATATTCTCATAACTATGCACTTTTCTATCAATTGCTCAACAATAATTTGTTCACGCACCTTAATACTTATGCTATCTTGAGAGAAGCCACTAGTGAAACCAATGGCCCCCGGGTATATTTTCCATCATATAAGTTTCCGATCTATTTTATTTTGCAATCTTTACTTTCCAATCTATATCATAAAAATACCAAAAATATTTATCTTATTATCTCTATCATATCTCACTTTTGCAAGTGGCCGTGAAGGGATTGACAACCCCTTTATCGTGTTGGTTGCAAGGTTCTTATTTTTTTGTGTAGGCACGAGGGATTTGCGTGTAGCCTCCTACTGGATTGATACCTTGGTTCTCAAAACTGAGGGAAATACTTACGCTACTTTGGTGCATCATCCTTTCCTCTTCAAGGGAAAACCAACGCATGCTCAAGAGGTAGCATGCTTCACGAGAGATTTTTTTGTGAAGACGTATACTGGAAAAAAACATGTGGAAACAATGTTTTCTTGAGGGTGCACCAGCATGTGACACATGGCGACACTAAAGTGCACCATGTAGCGCTGGAGCACCCTTAAAAGCTTTCGCTGGGTTCGCCCTCGAAGGGGTACCGTCTAAATAGTTACCCCTTGATATTACTTACCATAAGAACACGTTGTGAGTTCTAACAAAATA
The DNA here is from genome assembly GCF_002162155.2 of Triticum dicoccoides. Lineage (NCBI taxonomy): Eukaryota > Viridiplantae > Streptophyta > Magnoliopsida > Poales > Poaceae > Triticum > Triticum dicoccoides. The sequence goes on from NC_041393.1 coordinate 574,576,393, forward strand.
TTGTGAACCAACCTATGGTTGGATGGTTAGGAGGACAGTGGTGTCCCGTATCCTCAACCCACCAAGGTTCAAGTCTTGGTACTTGCATTTATGTTGGATTTATTTCAGGATTTTCGGTGATGCGTGTTTAGTGGGAGGAGACGTTCCCATCGACAACGAGGCACCTACAGTGACTTCGTAAAATATCAAGATGATATGTTGATACGTCTCCAACATATCTATAATTTATGAAGTATTCATGCCATGTTTACAAAAAATTTATATGGTTTTGTTATGATTTTATTAGAACTAACCCGGACTGACATTGTTTTCAGTAGAACTACCGTGGTGTCGTTTTTTGTGCAGAAATAAAAGTTCTTGGAATGGGATGAAAAATTACGGTGATTTTTATGGACCAAAAGAGACACCCGAAGCACCGGAGCTGGGCCAGAAGAGTCCCGAGGAGGCCACAAGCCTCTACGGCATGCCCTACCCCCTGGCACGCCCCTGCGGCTTTTGGACCCCTCGGGCACCTCCTTGACTTGTTTCCGACGCCAAAAAATCTTATAAATATAAAAACCTCTGAAAAGAACCCTCGATCAGAAGTTTTGCTGCCGCAAGCCTTTATAGCCACAAAAAACCAACCGGGAGCCCGTTTCGGCACCCTGCCGAAGGGGGAAATCATCACAGGAGGCCATCTTCATCATCCCGGCGGTCTCCATGACGAGGAGGGAGTTCACCCTTGGGGCTGAGGGTATGTACTAGTAGCTATGTGTTTGATCTCTCTCTCTCTCTCTCTCTCTCTCTCTCTCTCTCGTGTTCTTGATTTGGCACGATCTTGATATACCGCGAGCTTTATTACTATAGTTGGATCATATGGTGTTTCTCCCCCTCTACCTTCTTGTGATGAAATGAGTCTTGCTCTTTGAGGTTTTGTTATGTTGGATTGAGTATTGGATTTGAGAACACTTGATGTATGTCTTGCGATTGGATATCTGTGGTGACAATGGGATGTTCTATTGATTCACTTGATGTGTGTTTGGCACTCAACTCGCGAATTCCCAAGGTGACAATGGGGTAATCTATGCATAGGGGTTGATGCACGTTTTCGTCCTACGTTCTCCGATAGAAACTTTGGAGTGATTCTTCGTCGCATGTTGAGGGATTGCCATATGATTTAATTATGTTATCATTGTTGAGAGAATTTGCACTAGTGAAAGTATGAACCCTAGGCCTTGTTTTCAAGCATTGCAATACCATTTTGCTCACTTTTGTTACTAGTTACCTTGCTGTTTTTATATTTTTCAGATTACAAAAACCTATATCTACCATCCATATTACACTTGTATCACCATCTCTTCGCCGAACCAGTACACATATACAATTTACCATTGTATTGGGTGTGTTGGGGACACAAGAGACTCTTTGTTATTTGTTTGCAAGGTTGTTTGAGAGAGACCATCTTCATCGTACGCCTCCCACAGATTGATAAACCTTAGGTCATCCACTTGAGGGAAAATTGCTACTGTCCTACAAAACTCTGCGCTTGGAGGCCCAAAACGAGTCTACAAGAAGAAGGTTGTGTAGTACTCCCTCCATTCCGAATTACTTGTCACACGTATGGATGTATCTAGATGTATTTTAGTTCTAGATACATCCATTTCAACGACGAGTAATTTGGAACGGAGGGAGTAGACATCAAGCTCTTTTCTGGCACCGTTGCAGGGGAGGTGAGTGATTGAAAGGTATATCTTTAGATCTTGCAATTGAATCTTTTAGTTTCTTGTTTTACCACTAGTTTGGTTTATAAAAGAAAACTACAAAAAAAATGGAATTGAGGTTGCCTCATATGCTTCATCTTTATAATGTCTTTCATGAAAATGACGGAAAGGAAAATTGTGCTCAAGTGTTGGAATAAGAAGCCAATAAAATGCTTGGCATAAAATATTTGAATGTTGAGCATGATTGCAATGTTGTTGGTATGAATTCTTTGAATATCCATGATACTAATGATATTCAAAGCCATAAGGTTGGGGATGCTATGTTTGATGCAGATGATATTTTTTCCACCCAAGTTTTGATGAGAAAAGTTATTCTGATGATAGCATGCCTCCTATTTATGATGATTATATTGATGAAATTGGGTTTGGAAGAGTGTCAACTTTAGGTAGTAGTGATCCCACTATTTTGGAGGGTGTTGAAACTTATAATATTTATGAAAGTGGATTTGGAGAGGTCATGACTTTATTTAGTGATGAATCCACTATTTTGGAAGAGGTTCCTATTGACTATGAGAACAAAGTTGCTATCTATGATGATTATTGTGATGACTTGTATTCTATTAAGAATAATTATAACCATGAAACTTGTTATCATGATTTTAGTTTTCAATTGGATTATGCCTCACATGATAGTTATTTTTGTTGAGTTTGCTCCCACTACTATTGATGAGAATAAATTTGCTCATGTGGAGAGTAGTAAATTTTCTATGCAAGTAGATCATGAAAATAATGCTTTATGTGATGGTTATATTATTGAATTAATTCATGATGCTACTGAAAATTATTATGAGGGAGGAACATATGCTTGTAGGAATTGCAATAATATCAAGTTTCCTCTCTATGTGCTTAAAATTTTAAAGTTATGCTTGTTTTGCCTTCCTATGCTAATTGGTTATTGTTCCCATAAGTTGTTTGCTCATAAAATCCTTATGAATAGGAAGTTGGTTAGGCTTAAATGTTCTATTCATATTCTTCATGATGCTCTCATTATGTTTCAATTCTTATCTTTTATGAGAGCATCATTGAAAGTGGGTTTGGAAGAGTGTCAACTCTAGGAAATAATGATCCCACTATTTTGGAGGGTGTTGAATCTTATCTATACCAATATAAAAAGACCCAAAGAGGCAGATCCAATCAATCTGGGCCATTAAACCATGCTAATCTAATGACCTAGATTGCTTCAATGGTGAGCGCTCAACATGTTTAGCATGCAATTAATATCATATTAAATTTCAACGTACATGCTAATCGTATAACTAACACATGATTGATATCCTACCTAATATGAATGTGTAATTAATTTCTTCCTAAATATCAACATGCATTGCACTTACACATTCACTAGTTGTTATAATTATGGAAGTGGATTTGGAGAGGTCATGACTTTATCTAGTGATGAATCCACTATTTTGGAATAGGTTCCAATTGATTATGAGAACGAAGTTGCTAACTATGACAATTATTGTGATGACATGTATGCTATAAAGAATAATGATAACCATGAAACTTGTCATCATGATTTTAATTTTCAATTGGATTATGCCTCACATGATAGTTATTTTGTTGAATTTGCTCCCATGCATCATGAAAATAATTCTTTATGTGATAGTTCTATTGTTGAATTCATTCGTGATGCTACTGAAAATTATTATGAGAGAGGAACATATGCTTTTACATATAACAATAATATCAAGTTTCCTCTCTATGTGTTGAAAATCTTGAAATTTTGCTTGCTTTACCTTCCTATGCTAGTTGATTCTTTCTCCCATAAATTGTTTGCTCACAAAATCCCTATGCATAGGAAGTGGGTTAGACTTAAATGTGCTAGTCATATGCTTCATGATTCTCCCATTATGTTTCAATTCTTATCTTTTATGTGAGCATCATTGGAATAGTCATGCCTAGCTAGAAAGGCATTAAAGAAAAGCGCTTGTTGGGAGATAACCCAACATTTAACCCTACTGTTTTTGGTGTTCACATGATTAGTCTACTGTAGTAATCATTTTTTATAGATTTTGTTTCAATAAAGTGTGAAGTAAAGCCTTTGGGGTAGTGTGGATGATAGTTGACTTGATTCTGTGCAAAAACATAAACTTTTGCTTCCGGTAACAAAATTATTTAAATTCACTGGAACGTGATAAAATTATGAAATTTTTCCACTTTATTGATTTGCAAATTGTCTACGTTTTCCTAACTTTTCAGAATTTTTTGAGTAACAGAAGTATGGTTCTTGTTCAGATCATTACAAACTATTCTGTTTTTGATAGATTTTGTTTTCAATGAATAGTTTGCTTGTTTTAGTGTTTCCATAGCTTATATTAAGTGATATAAATTGCGGAAATGATAAGGTACAATAGGCATTGTGTGAGAACAATTATGAATCCTACCTTGACAGTACCAAAGTGAATAATTTGTCTTTATCATACTAACCCATCTCACAAAGTTCCGTTAAGTTTTGTGTGATTGAAGTTTTCAAGTTTTGGGTGAGATATCAATATGAGGAGAATAAGGAGTGGAAAGACACTAATCTTGGGGATGACCAAGGCACCCCAAGTTAATATTCAAGGAAGATCCAAGAACCTAAGATTGGGGATGCCCCGAAAGGCATCCCCTCTTTCGTCTTCAACATTATCGGTAACCTCACTTGGGGCTATATTTTTATTCATCACATGATATGAGTTTTGCTTGGAACGTCATTTTATTTTATTAGGATTTGCTTGTGGTTATTTAGAGTAATGTTTTGCACCTTTTATTTCAATAAGAAAAGTCAAGTATAGCCTTTACCATACTTATTTTGCAAGTCTATATGTTGCTATTTTGAAAATAGAAAGTTTTCTATCATTGTATGAATTCTTCTGGAAAGTCAGAACGTGATAAAATCTTGAAATTTTTACACAGTGAGTAACAACAGTTCTACAGTGTGGTAATTTTTCAGAATTTTGGAGTTAGAGAAGTATGAATCTTCTTGGATTCTTTACAGATTGTCCTGTTTAGAAAGATTGTTGTTATGTTTGCATTATTTGCACATGTTTGCTTTTTAATGATTCTATTTGAGGATATGAGTATTAAATATGCAGAGGCATTTAGTATGTAGTGTTAAGTATAATTTTAGTGATTTTCTATAGTAGAGAATGATAAGGTTATTGCATTGATTTATACTAATTTATCTCACGAGTTCTTGTTGAGTTTTGTGTGGATGAAGTTTTTAAGATTTATTACGGAAACCGTGATATAAAGGAATTAAGGAGACACAAAAGCTCAATATTGGGGATGCCCAAGACATCCCAAGATAATATTCCAAGAAGTCTCGGGCATCTAAGCTTGGGGATTCCCCGGTAGGCATCCCACCTTTCTTCGTCAACAATTATCGGTTAGCCTCGGGTGAGCCTAAGTTTTTGCTTCTTCACATGATATGTGCTATCCTCGGAATGTCATTTTATTTTGTTTTGCTTGATGTTTGAATAAATTACTTAAGATCTGAGATTCTTAAATGAGAGAGAGTCCTCACATAGCTACTTAATTATCTGACTACCACTACAAAAAAAAGACACATCCATGACATTTTGGGCCGAACGAATTTTTTTTCTGTCATACATATGACACTTCTATGATGATAATTGTGACAAAACCCGGTATCATCATAGATGTGGTGGGCTCCTACTTCTATGATAAAAAATCATGACAGAAAATGGGCTTTTCGTCCTGGGCGGGCCGGAGACGCATCTGCATGACATTCTTTGGGACGTCCATGACGGAAAAAACCGTGGTAGAAGCGAGGGGGAGAAAAAATTCGGGGAGTTGCCGGTTACGGTGGGAGGTCAGGGGCCGAGCGATGCGCGTTTATCTCGTACACGTACGCGCGTGTGTGCGAGGCGTTGGCTCTAACTGAACCGGAGTGAGGCGTTGGGCTCTAACTGAACCCAAGCGATTGCACTACAGGCTACGCGTTACTGAACCTGAGTGATCGATCGATGGCTGTTAACTGAACCCGATGGAGCGATTCCTTCGCTACTGCTGCTAACTGAAGTCGGTCGATTGGATGAATAGTGAGCGCTGCGGGGGGTGGATGAACAGTGAGAGGTGGCGTTGCCTCTGGATGAACAGGACCCCGTGGTGTGGAGGGCTGGATGAACAGTAGACGGTGGAGGGGTGGTTAAACAGGACCCCGTGGTGTGGAGGGCTGGATGAACAGTAGACGATGGAGGGGTGGCCGTGGAGGGGTGGTTGAACAGGACCCCGTGGTGTGGAGGGCTGGATGAACAGTAGAGGGTGGAGGGGTGGTTGAACAGTAGCCGGTGGAGTAGTGCGCGGTGGAGGCTGGATGAACAGGAGCCCGTGGAGGGTGGAGGAGGTC
>NC_041393.1:574582891-574592267 GCF_002162155.2 Triticum dicoccoides
ACCGTAGGAGGTCCGTTTCCTCCGTTTTGCGGCACGCCACACCCCTCCCGATCAACAGGACCCCTGTTTCGACTGTAGGAGGTCCGTTTCCTCTGTTTTGCGGTACGCCACACCCCTCTCGATCAACAGGACCCCCGTTTCGACCGTAGGAGGTCCGTTTCCTCCATTCTGCGGTACGCCGGGCCTCGTTTCCATCGCCTGTTCCGTCCAAGCCGGTTGGCTCCCACGCGTTCCGTTGCCTCCCGATGAACATGACGCATTCCGTTGCCTCCCCATGAACACGACACATTCTGTTGCCTCCCCATGAACACGAGCCCTCGCCGTACGTATGCGCGACTAAGCGTTCAAGACCCCGCCCGTATGTACACATACGTGGCCGTATTTTCTTTCTTGCACCCTGGCCGCTGTACGTACGTGTACATGCTACGTGCGCGCCTCTACTACGACACGTGCGCGCCTCTACATCAACCAGTATGTACGTACACGTTCGCGACCAGGATGACAACGCTACGTACGCTTCGACCAGGTGGGTCCCGACTGTCAGGCACTTCCTTGCCTGTGAAGATGTAGCTGGTGGGTCCCAGCAGTCAGGGGGGCAATGTTGGGGAACGTAGCAGAAATTCAAAATTTTCCTACGTGTCACCAAGATCTATCTATGGAGAGACTAGCAACGAGTAGAAAGAGAGTGCATCTACATACCCTTGTAGATCGCTAAGCGGAAGCGTTCAAGTGAACGGGATTGATGAAGTCGTACTCGTCGTGATTCAAATCACCGATGATCAAGTGTCGAACGCACGGCACCTCCGCGTTCAACACACGTACAGCCCGGTGACGTATCCCACGCCTTGATCCAGCAAGGAGGGAGGGAGAGGTTGAGGAAGACTCCATCCAGCAGCAGCACAACGGCGTGGTGGTGGTCGAGGAGCGTGGCAATCCTGCAGGGCTTCGCCAAGCACCACGGGAGAAGAGGAGTACTTGGGAGAGGGGGAGGGCTGCGCCAGAACTTCGTGTAAAGCTCCCATGCGTCTCCCCACTATATATAGGGGTGGAGGGGCTGGTTTCTTGCCCTCCAAGTCCATTGGGGCGTTGGCCAAGGTGGGAGGAAAGAAATCCCATCATTTCCTTCCCCACCGATTGTTATCCCCCCTTTTTAGGGATCTTGATCTTATCCCTTCGGGATATGATCTTATTCCTTCTAAGGGGGGATCTTGGTGCACCTTGACCAGGGGTGTGGGGCCTTGCCCCCACTACCCACGTTCATGTGGGTCCCCCCATGCAGGTGGGCCCCACTCCGGAACCTTCTAGAACCTTCCCGGTACAATACCGAAAAATCTCGAACATTTTCCGGTGGCCAAAATAGGACTTCCCATATATAAATCTTTACCTCCGGACCATTCCGGAACTCCTCGTGACATCCGGGATCTCATCCGGGACTCCGAACAACATTCGGTAACCACATATAAACTTCCTTTATAACCCTAGCATCATCGAACCTTAAGTGTGTAGACCCTACGGGTTCGGGAGACATGCAGACATGACCGAGACGTTCTCTGGTCAATAACCAACAGCGGGATCTGGATACCCATGATGGCTCCCACATGTTCCACGATGATCTCATCGGATGAACCACGATGTCAAGGACTTAATCAATCCCGTATTCAATTCCCTTTGTCTATCGGTATGTTACTTGCCCGAGATTTGATCGTCGGTATCCAATACCTTGTTCAATCTCGTTACCGGCAAGTCACTTTACTCGTTCCGTAACACATCATCCCGTGATCAACTCCTTGGTCACATTGCGCATATGATGATGTCCTACCGAGTGGGCCCAGAGATACCTCTCCGTTTACACGGAGTGACAAATCCCAGTCTCGATCCACATAAAACAATAGATACTTTCGGAGATACCTGTAGTGCACCTTTATAGTCACCCAGTTACGTTGTGACGTTTGATACACCCAAAGCACTCCTACGGTATCCAGGAGTTACACGCTCTCATGGTCGAAGGAAGAGATACTTGACATTGGCAAAGCTCTAGCAAATGAACTACACGAGATTTTGTGCTAGTCTTAGGATTGGGTCTTGTCCATCACATCATTCTCCTAATGATGTGATCCCGTTATCAACGACATCCAATGTCCATAGCCAGGAAACCATGACTATCTGTTGATCACAACGAGCTAGTCAACTAGAGGCTCACTAGGGACATATTGTGGTCTATGTATTCACACGTGTATTATGATTTCCATATAATATAGTTATAGCATGAATAAAAGACAATTATCATGAACAAGGAAATATAATAATACTTTTATTATTGCCTCTAGGGCATATTTCCAACAGTCTCCCACTTGCACTAGAGTCAATAATCTAGTTCACATCGATATGTGATTAACACTCAAGGTCACATCCCCATGTGACTTACACCCAAAGAGTTTACTAGAGTCAATAATCTAGTTCACATTTACCATGTGATTAACACTCGATGAGTTCTGGGTTTGATCATGTTATGCTTGTGAGAGAGGTTATAGTCAACGGGTCTGAACCTTTTAGATCCGTGTGTGCTTTACAAATCTCTATGTCATCTCCTAGATGTAGCTACCACGCTCTATTTGGAGCTATTCCAAATAACTGTTCTACTTGGAGCTATACTAAAAGTTGCTCCATTATACGTATCCGGTATTTCTACTCAGAGCTATCCGGATAGGTGTTAAGCTTGCATCGACATAACTCTTTACGTCGAACTCTTTATCACCTCCATAATCGAGAAAATTCCTTAGTCCACTAGTTACTAAGGATAACTTTGACCGATGTCCTGTGATCCATTCTTGGATCACTCTTGTACCCCTTGACTGACTCATGGCAAGGCACACTACAGGTGCGGTACACAGCATAGCATACTGTAGAGAGCCTATGATAAAAGCATAGGGGACGACCTTCGTCCTTTCTCTCTATTCTGCCGTGGTCGAGATTTTAAGTCTTAACTTCATACCTTACATCTCAGGCAAGAATTCCTTCTTTGACTGATCCATCTTGAACACCTTCAAGATCATGTCAAGGTACATGCTCATTTGAAAGTACTATTAAGCATTTTGATCTATCTTATAGATCTTGATGCTTATTGTTCAAGTAGCCTAATCCAGGTTTTCCATTGAAAAACAGTTTTCAAAATAACCCTATATGCTTTCCAGAAATTCTACGTCATTTCTGATCAACAATATGTCAACAACATATACTCATCAAAAATTCTATAGTGCTCCCACTCACTTCTTTGGAAATACAAGTTTCTCATAAACTTTGTACAAACCCAAATTTTTTGATCATCATCAAAGCATACATTCCAACTCCGAGATGCTCACTCCAGTCCTTAGAAGGATTGCTGGAGCTTTGCATACTTATTAGCATCTTTCGGGATTGACAAAACCTTTCGGTTGTATCACATACAACCTTTCCTCATTAAAATCGTCGAGGAAACAATGTTTTGACATCCTATCTGCAAGATTTCATAAATAATGCAGTAATCGCTAATATAATTCCAACAGACTCTTAGCATCGCTACGAGTGAGAAAATCTCATCGTAGTCAACTCCTTGAACTTGTCGGAAAACATCTTAACGACAAGTTGAGCTTTCTTAATGGTGACATTTACCATCATTGTTCGTCTTCCTTTTGAAATCCATCTGTACTCATTAGCCTTACGACCATCGAGTCGTTCTGCCAAAGTCTACACTTTGTTTTCATACATGGATCCTCTCTCGGATTTTATGGCCTCAAGCCATTTATCGGAATCCGGGCCCACCATCGCTTCTCCATAGCTCGTAGGTTCATTGTTGTCTAGCAACATGACCTTCAAGACAGGATTACGTACCACTCTGAAGTAGTACGCATCCTTGTCATCCTACGAGGTTTGGGAGTGACTTGATCCGAAGTTTCATGATCAATATCATAAGCTTCCACTTCAATTGGTGTACGTGCCACAGGAACAACTCCCTGTGCCCTGTCACACACTAGTTGAAGAGACGGTTCAATAACCTCATCAAGTCTCCACCATCCTCCCACTCAATTCTTTCGAGAGAAACTTTTCCTCGAGAAAGGACCCGATTCTAGAAACAATCCATATTGCTTTCAGATCTGAATTAGGAGGTATACCCAACTGTTTTGGGTTTCCTATGAAGATGCATTTTATCCGCTTTGGGTTCGATCTTATCAACCTGAAACTTTTTCATATAAGCGTCGCAGCCCCAAACTTTTAAGAAACGACAACTTAGGTTTCTCTAAACCATAATTCATACGGTGTCATCTCATCGGAATTACGTGGTGCCCTATTTAAAGTGAATGTGGTTGTCTCTAATGCCTAACCCATGAACGATAGTGGTAATTCGATAAGAGACATCATGGTACGCACCATATCCAATAGGGTGCAACTATGATGTTCGGACACACCATCACATTATGGTGTTCCAGGCGGTATTAATTGCGAAACAATTTCCACAATGTCTTAATTGTGTGCCAAAACTCGTAACTCAGATATTCATCTCTATGATCATATCATAGACATTTTATCCTCTTGTCACAATGATCTGCTACTTCACTCTGAAATTACTTGAACCATTCAATAATTCAGACTTGTGTTTCATCAAGTAAATATACTCAACATTTACTCGAATCATCTGTGAAGTAAGAACATAATGATGTTCACTGCATGCCTCAGCACTCATTCGACTGCACACATCAAAATGTGTTACTTCCAACAAGTTGCTATCTTGTTCCATCTTACTGAAAATGAGGCTTTTCAGTCATCTTGCCCATGTGGTATGATTTGCATATCTCAAGTGATTCAAAATCAAGTGAGTCCGAACGATCCATTTGCATGGAGTTTCTTCATGCATATACACCAATAGACATGGTTCGCATGTATCAAACTTTTCAAAAACGAGTGAGTCCAAAGATCCATCAACATGGAGCTTCTTCATGCGTTTTATACCATTATGACTTACATGGCAGTGCCACAAGTAAGTGGTACTATCATTACTATCTTATATCTTTTGGCATGAAAATGTGTATCACTACGACCGAGATTCAATAAACCATTCCTTTAGGTGCAAGACCATTGAAGGTATTATTCAAAAATAGAGTAACCATTATTCTCCTTAAATGAATAACCGTATTGCGATAGACATAATCCAATCATGTCTATGCTCAACGCAAACACCAATCTCGGTGGTAGAGGGAGCGTGCGATGCTTGATCATATCAACCTTGGAAACACTTCCAACATATATCGTCAGCTCACCTTTAGCTAGTCTCCGTTTATTCCGTAGCTTTTATTTCGAGTTACTAACACTTAGCAACCGAACTGGTATCCAATACTCTGGTGCTACTAGGAGTACTAGTAAAGTACACATCAACACAATGTATATCCAATATACTTCTATCGACCTTGCCAGCCTTCTCATCTACCAAGTATCTAGGGTAATTCTGCTCCAGTGGTTGTTCCCTTTATTACAGAAGCACTTAGTCTCGGGTTTGGGTTCAACCTTGGGTTTCTTCACTAGAGCAGCAGCTGAATTGCCGTTTCATGAAGTATCCCTTCTTGCCCTTGCCCTTCTTGAAACTAGTGGTTTCACCAACCATCAACAATTGATGCTCCTTCTTGATTTCTACTTTCGCGGTGTCAAACATCACGAATATTTCAAGGATCATCATATCTATCCCTGATATGTTATAGTTCATCACGAAGCTCTAGCAGCTTGGTGGCAATGACTTTGGGGAAACATCACTATCTTATCTGGAAGATCAACTCCCACTCGATTCAAGTGATTGTTGCACTCAGACAATCTGAGCACAAGCTCAATGATTGAGCTTTTCTCCCTTAGTTTGCAGGCTAAGAAAATTGTCGGAGGTCTCATACCTCTTGACGTGGGAACGAGCCTGAAATCCCAATTTCAGCCCTCGAAACATCTCATATGTTCCGTGACATTTCGAAAACGTCTTTAGTGCCTCAACTCTAAACCGTTTAACTGAACTATCACGTAGTTATCAAAACATGTATGTCCAATGTTCGCAACATCCACAAACGACGTTTGGGGTTCAGCACACTGAGCAGTGCATTAAGGACATAAGCTTTCTACTGTCCGCATAATTGCTACTATCAACTTTCAACTATATTTTCTCTAGGAACATGTCTAAAACAGTAGAACTAAAGCGCGAGCTACGACATAATTTGCAAAAGGTCTTTTGACTATGTTCAAGATAATTAAGTTCATCTTATGAACTCCCACTCAGATAGACATCCCTCTGGTCATCTAAGTGATTACATGATCCGAGTCAACTAGGCCGTGTCCGATCATCACGTGAGACGGACTAGTCATCATCGGTGAACATCTTCATGTTGATCGTATCTACTATACGACTCATGCTCGACCTTTCGGTCTCCGTGTTCCGAGGCCATGTCTGCACATGCTAGGCTCGTCAAGTTAACCCTAAGTGTTTTCGCTGTGTAAAACTGTCTTACACCCGTTGTATGTGAACGTAAGAATCCATCACACCCGATCATCACGTGGTGCTTAGAAGCGACGAACTGTAGCAACGGTGCACAGTTAGGGGAGAACACTTCTTGAAATTTTGTAAGGGATCATCTTATTTACTACCGTCGTCCTAAGTAAACAAGATGCATAAACATGATAAACATCACATGCAATCAAATAGTGACATGATATGGCCAATATCATTTTTGCTCCTTTTGATCTTCATCTTCGGGGCTCCATGATCATCATCGTCACCGGCATGACACCATGATCTCCATCATCGTGTCTTCATGAAGTTGTCACGCCAACGACTACTTCTACTTCTATGGCTAACACGTTTAGCAATAAAGTAAAGTAATTTACATGGCGTTGTTAAATGACACGCAGGTCGTTAAATGACACGCAGGTCATACAATAAATAAAGACAACTCCTATGGCTCCTGCCGGTTGTCATACTCATCGACATGCAAATCGTGAATCCTATTACAAGAACATGATCAATCTCATACATCACATATCATTCATCACATTCTTCTTGGCCATATCACATCACAAAGCATACCCTGCAAAAACAAGTTAGACGTCCTCTAATTGTTGTTTGCATGTTTTACGTGGCTGCTATGGGTTTCTAGCAAGAACGTTTCTTACCTACGCAAAACCACAACGTGATATGCCAATTGCTATTTACCCTTCATAAGGACCCTTTCCATCGAATCCGTTCCGACTAAAGTGGGAGAGACTGGCACCCGCTAGCCACCTTATGCACCAAGTGCATGTCAATCGGTGGAACCTGTCTCACGTAAGAGTACGTGTAAGGTCGGTCCGGGCCGCTTCATCCCACAATACCGTCGATACAAGATTGGACTAGTAACGGTAAGCATATTGAACAAAATCAATGCCCACAACTACTTTGTGTTCTACTCGTGCAAAGAATCTACGCAATAGACCTAGCTCTGATGCCACTGTTGGGGAACGTAGCAGAAATTCAAAATTTTCCTACGTGTCACCAAGATCTATCTATGGAGAGACCAGCAACGAGTAGAAAGAGAGTGCATCTACATACCCTTGTAGATCGCTAAGCGGAAGCGTTCAAGTGAACGGGGTTGATGAAGTCGTACTCGTCGTGATTCAAATCACCGATGATCAAGTGCCGAACGCACGGCACCTCCGCGTTCAACACACGTACAGCCCGGTGACGTATCCCACGCCTTGATCCAGCAAGGAGAGAGGGAGAGGTTGAGGAAGACTCCATCCAGCAGCATCACAATGGCGTGGTGGTGGTCGAGGAGCGTGGCAATCCTGCAGGGCTTCGCCAAGCACCACGGGAGAAGAGGAGTACTTGGGAGAGGGGGAGGGCTGCGCCAGAACTTCGTGTAAAGCTCCCATGCGTCTCCCCACTATATATAGGGGTGGAGGGGCTGGTTTCTTGCCCTCCAAGTCCATTGGGGCGTTGGCCAAGGTGGGAGGAAAGAAATCCCATCATTTCCTTCCCCACCGATTGTTATCCCCCCTTTTTAGGGATCTTGATCTTATCCCTTCGGGATATGATCTTATTCCTTCTAAGGGGGGATCTTGGTGCGCCTTGACCAGGGGTGTGGGGCCTTTCCCCCACTACCCACGTTCATGTGGGTCCCCCCATGCAGGTGGGCCCCACTCCGGAACCTTCTAGAACCTTCCCGGTACAATACCGAAAAATCCCAAACATTTTCCGGTGGCCAAAATAGGACTTCCCATATATAAATCTTTACCTCCGGACCATTCCGGAACTCCTCGTGACGTCCGGGATCTCATCCGGGACTCCGAACAACATTCGGTAACCACATACAAACTTCCTTTATAACCCTAGCGTCATCGAACCTTAAGTGTGTAGACCCTACGGGTTTGGGAGACATGCAGACATGATCGAGACGTTCTCTGGTCAATAACCAACAGCGGGATCTGGATACCCATGATGGCTCCCACATGTTCCATGATGATCTCATCGGATGAACCACGATGTCAAGGACTTAATCAATCCCGTATTCAATTCCCTTTGTCTATCGGTATGTTACTTGCCCGAGATTCGATCGTCGGTATCCAATACCTTGTTCAATCTCGTTACCGGCAAGTCACTTTACTCGTTCCGTAACACATCATCCCGTGATCAACTCCTTGGTCACATTGCGCATATGATGATGTCCTACCGAGTGGGCCCAGAGATACCTCTCCGTTTACACGGAGTGACAAATCCCAGTCTCGATCCGCATAAAACAATAGATACTTTCGGAGATACCTGTAGTGCACCTTTATAGTCACCCAGTTACGTTGTGACGTTTGATACACCCAAAGCACTCCTACGGTATCCAGGAGTTACACGCTCTCATGGTCGAAGGAAGAGATACTTGACATTGGCAAAGCTCTAGCAAATGAACTACACGATCTTTTGTGCTAGTCTTAGGATTGGGTCTTGTCCATCACATCATTCTCCTAATGATGTGATCCCGTTATCAACGACATCCAATGTCCATAGCCAGGAAACCATGACTATCTGTTGATCACAACGAGCTAGTCAACTAGAGGCTCACTAGGGACATATTGTGGTCTATGTATTCACACGTGTATTACGATTTCCGGATAATACAGTTATAGCATGAATAAAAGACAATTATCATGAACAAGGAAATATAATAATACTTCTATTATTGCCTCTAGGGCATATTTCCAACAGGCAAATCGTTTTGTTTTTGTTTTTTTGCTCGGACGCACTTCCTTGCGTGCGAAGGTGTAGCTGCTGGGTCCCGGCAGTCAGGGGGGCGAATCGTTTTTTTTTGCCTGGACGCACTTCCTTGCGTGCGAAGGTGTAGCTGCTGGG
>NC_041393.1:574592452-574605876 GCF_002162155.2 Triticum dicoccoides
CATTTTTTTGCCCGGACGCACTTCCTTGCATGCGAAGGTGTAGCTTGTGGGTCCCAGCAGTCGGGGGGCGGATCATTTTTTTTTCGGACGCACTTCCTTGCGTGCGAAGATGTAGCTGGTGGGTCCCAGCAGTGAGGGGGGCGAATCGTTTTTTTTCGGACGCACTTCCTTGCGTGTGAAGATGTAGCTCATGGGTCCCAGCAGTCAGGGGGCGAATCATTTTTTCATGAAATACGGTGGCCCGTCCGGTGGGTCCACGCTGGCAGGTGGAGGAATAATTATTTTGCGCGTAATAAGGAGGCACTTCCTTGCGGCTGCCGTGGACCCAGCTGTCAGCCTCTCCACGTACAGTCCACGTCCGATGGAAGTCGTTCCTTGACCACGTTGACCATGCCGCGCCGAGAGCACCACGGCGGTGGACGACGGCGAGGCCTAGGAAGGGGACGACGCGGAGCCGGGGAAGATGCGGCAGTGGATGACACGCGGAGAGGAGTACGAGGGTTCACTTGTTCGGCTGCGCTGCCCTCACCACAGAATAACAGGGGGTGTGGGTGAGTGGAGGGATGGCCTGGCCAGCGGTGGGAGTAGTAGGGGGCGGTGAGGCCTCCGCGGCAGCACAGCCAGCCATGGGAGGCAGGAGCAGGCAGCACGACCGGTGCTGCTTTGGGCGGCTGGGGCAAGAAGACCAGAGGTTGAAGAAGCACAACGGTCGTTGGATGGACATCGTACGGTCACTGCAGCTAGAATCGATTATTATTAACTAAGTTGACAAAGCCCTAGGTACGTCAACTTAGTAGGCCCATAGGTCAGCTTCCGAAACGGTGCGCCCCAGATGTCAGGGGCAGGAATCATTTTTTGGGCGGGTGAAGCTAGAATATCCGAGATTGAAGAAGAAGCACAGCATCCGTTGGATGGACACCCAACGGCCACTGCTGCTAGAACCGTGTGTTGACTATAAGTTGACAAAGCCTTGCATACGCGTCAACTCTGTTTTTTTAGGGGACGCGTCAACTTAGTAAGGCCAGAAGTGTGTGGCAGATAACTTATAGCCCATTTGAGATTTGTAAGAATGTGTAGCCCATTTTTGAATTCTAATGGAATTTACTACAACCCATTTACAGTTTGTTAAAAGTACAGCCCATTTCAACCAACCGTTCAAAACAGAATTCAATAAAATTTCCCACATTTTGATGGGATCCGAATATTTTTATCCTGAAATTTCTAGTCAGATTAAATACAATTTCAATATAAATTTATATTATGTAAAAATCCAACGAAACATTGTGCTCGCAACAATTAATGAAATTAAAATTTTCAATATTCCAAAAATAATATTATATAAAGTAATCACTGTTTGGTGCATTTTTTTATAGTTACTACCCGGTTTTTATAATTACATCCCATTTATTATTTCTTAAAGCCCATTTTCTTGTTAAGCCTAATGCATCCCTCCTAGGAAAGATTTGCAGCCCAGCGGGGCGGAGAATAACAACTTGACCTTGCCTGGGTATACCTCAAAAAAAAGTATAGTTGGGCTAGCCATTTTCAGCTTGAAAACAATTAATATCTGGGCTGGATATCTGGCCTGGGCTAGACGGGCCACAGCCCGCCCAGTTAATACCTGCAGTGATGTTTTCGTTGTTGTTCAGAGGAGAGAAAATAATATCTGGGGTAAACATCAAAAAACTCCGTAGTGCTCACACCTCAAAAACACAAATACTGCTCGAGCTGCTTGGTCCCAACTGTCGGCCGCTTCTTGTGCAATTCTCTCATTTATTGACTACTCCCTCCTTTCCGATTTATAATGCTCAATTCAAAAATCTCACCAATCAAGGTAGATGGCGAGTGGTGGAATATTTTTTGTAGTTTTGAAAAAGCACCTAACTAATGCTCTTGTTATCCTCAAAAAATTATGCCGGCTCCGATGAGTCCCCGCTCCGCTAGCGTCGACGACGCCCTGCTCCGCTGAGGCCCCGCGGCGCCAACAACGAGGCAGAGGACACCGCCGGCTCCGCAGAGGCCCCGCCCCGCCAACAACGAGGCAGATGACATCGCCGGCTCAGCCGAGGCCCCACCCTGCCGGCAACGAGACAGAGGACATCGCCGGCTCCGCCGAGGCCCCGCCCCGCTGCCAACGAGGCCGCACCACATAGAAACGAGGAAGAGTAGAACACGGTAGGTCGCCGCCGCTCGGGTCCAAGTAAGGCCACCGCTGCTACCCTCTGGTTGAAGCCAAGCTAGGCGGGTTGACCATTGACGGCCGGTTAGCTTCTTGGCAGCGACGTGGAGTCAGAGAGTTGCGCTGGAGAAGAACGCTGCTTCTACTTAACTGCTCGTGCAGTTGGCTGACTAACACGTGGGCCCAACAAGCCACATGTCAGTTACGCAACTGCACCTGCAGTTAAGTCACTGAAGCTTCTGTTCGGCTTAGTGGGACACAGGTGGATAGCTTCGGTTAATTAATTATACCTCCAGCGCACCCCTTTTTAGTTTTTTTAGAAAAGGAGGATGACCCCCGGCCTCTGCATCTGGGAGATGCATGCGGCCACAAACACCCCTTTTTAATTGAAGAATGTATGAAATGTAATTAAATCCGGCATGTTTATATAAAATCCGACCGTGTATGAATGAATTTATTTCGATTAGTTCGAATTCCTGTATCACTGGCATTGGATGAACATGCAAAACAATACGTACTAGCATTATTCCCAGGGTGATCACCTCGTTTGCAGCAGTTTCATATGTACTCCCTCCGGTCCTTTCTATACAAGTTTTGTCTGCAGTCAAAGTATCTCTACTTTGACCAATCTTATACAAAAAAGTATGCACTTTCACAATGTGCGAAGTAAAAAGGAACAGAAGGAGTACAAAGAGTTTGAGCAGCTTTTTAGCGTTTCTGTACATTGCAATCAAACACACAGGGCTGGCAATTCATAGAGAACATTCAAAACAATCGATGATTATGCATCTCAGCGACTCACATGTTAGAGGCAATATTTACTTCACAACTAAAGAATAAAGAAAAAAATTGATCAACGCTGCTGACAGCAATGGCGTCCCATTCGAAAATATCAAACGCATGTCTTAAAATCAATGAGAAAAATTTGACAAGATTGTCCCATTCCAAAATATCAAATACCTACGATTGTGGAATGGGCAGGGTTTGCCATCAGTTCGGACATTGACATGGCACCTCGTGCTAAATAAACCAACTGTTCTTTTTGTGCAGTTCCACCAAAATCAACCAAATTCACACGTAGCTTGTATGATTTCGCCCTTATATGTTGCAACGCCTTGAACTTATCGGCACCTCCTTTCTTGTGGTGGAAATGAATGATTCGATGTATTCATGAACATTTTGTGCAGTTCCCATTGAAATCAAGTTGATCACCCCTGTTTGCACAAATACAAAAAAAGTGATTAGTATAAAGCAAAATGTACTATGAATTGATAGTTTAAACAGGCACCTACATGGTCCATGTAGAGCACACTTTTAGAAAAATGGAACTCACCAGAAAGAATCCTAGAACAACATTGTACTCGCGCATCACTGCAAAAAATGGAGATTTGGCAGTCCTTCTGAGCTGAAGTTAGTTTAGTCTTGTGGGGAGTAATGTAACCACCCTTCAACTGCTCCTTCTGATGAGAATCCTAGAACAACATTGTACTCGCACATCACAGCAAAAAATGGAGATTTGTCAGTCCTTCTGAGCTGAAGTTAGTTTGGTCTTGTGGGGAGTAATGTAACCATCCTTCAACTAGTCACTTCACGTACTCCATATTCTTCTTCAGAGGAACATGATCCTATTGTGCAAAGACAAGAGGACAACTAAATGCTAGCATCCCTATTTGCTCAAAAAAAAGGAAAGGAAATATTTAAAATAGCACAGATGAAGCACTTCTCAAGGACAATACCACTTTTTCATGACAGTATCTAAACAGTAGCACAACACCAATAAAGATGACAAAGCTCAATCATATGGATGAATTAGTGGGCGAGTACCAACCTTTGTCAGGAGGCTTATTGTGTAGAGCATACAAATCAAGCACTTCTCCGGAACCATCTGTTGCTATCTACTATGGTGGCCATGCTTACTATATACTCCTCGATTAGTTTAATGTTTCCAACATCTTTTTGTGCAGTTCCGCTAAAATATATGGTATCTTCAAAGAAGATCCCTGTTTGCACAAGTAGAGATAATTACGTATGGCATCAAATCAATGGCAAAACAATTGCTCGTTCCAGCCATAGCAATAAATTAAGATGCAAAACTATATCATTACTTGTGTCATCACAGTTACAGTGCTTCATTACAGCACCGGGAGTTGATTTTTGTTTTTCTTCCGCTTGTTCTTCCCCTTCATCACTTGGTTCAATAACAGACAAGCTTCGCCTTCAATGTAAGATTTGGCATGTCAATTAGGAGCACAAGTATAGTACTAAACTTAATTTTCTGATGAAAGTGGCAAAATACAGGCCAGCAGTTGTGAAATATCCTTATCTTACCTCAATGGGATATTACGGTGCACATACAGATTGGAAGTCTTGTCTCCATTTGTGCAGTTCACTAAAATCAAGCAACATTATCGTACAAGTAGCACAACATATGAAAGCACACTGCAGAATCATGTGAAAGAAGGCTAGTACTGACCTCTCATGATGCGGAATTCAAACAACTCACAAAAAGAAGATCTGAACCAAATTCTCCTTAACGGATAGGAAGTAAGATGTCCTCTTGTGCAGTTCCACTAAGATCAAGCAATCAAGCAACATTGTCAGTGTGACATTTTGGTTGAACTGCACAAAACACTCTTAAAACAAAAGTGTTTTGTGCAGTGCAACAAAAGGTCACAATGGCAACAAGGTGAAGTAGATAACCCTATTTACACAGAGGTGCAAAGGAAACAATTAGTGGTTAATAACGATGGATGACATAGAAGCCAACAAAAAGAAGCATCTACTTTATCTAAATGGGAAAGAAAGCAAGACAGTAGCATTTCTCAAACGGTGGCATTGATTAATATTAACATAGAGATTATATTAACAATAATATTCGTTAAACATGTAATTTGCTTTTAACTATGGCATTGCATCAATTTTCCAGTGGCATTATTAGAGGGTGTTTGTTTACACGGACATTTTGGTGTAGGGACTAAAAAAACTCCGTGTCAGTCACATCTAAACCAAACAGGAGGGACTTTTCGGGACTAAAAGTGGGCATTTGGGACTAAAGAAAGAAGACCCCGAGGGAGTCTTTTTGGGACTTTTTCCAACAGTTGCCCCTGCCACGCATCGCACCTTGTTTCTATTAGTTCATTACTAGGGGTAACATGGTCTCTTATCATGTCATTTAATAACCTCTAGTCCATGTTTAGTCCCTGGAACCAAGCAGGTAAGCAGGTAGGGACTAGGGAGTTTTTAACCAAACATGGCATTAGATTAACAACAGCTAATGAGTTGCACGGGACAGTGGACACACCAGCACCATGTGCATCTACCGATGTACTGTGGTCATGCACAGTCTGTTGCAACAAAGAACAAACAACCAAGGAGCATATTTGTGTTGGTCCCAGTTTTGTTATCTTTAGACACCTTTCCCTATGTGAGCGCAGTAAATCTAGTCCTGCTCAAACTCTACAGCCTTGTCCCTTCCTTTCCTTTTTGAACTAGTACTTTCTCCCCTTCCTTTCCTCTTTGAACCACGTCCTAGATTTATGCGATACAACTTTCCCCACTACTTTCCCCCATTCCTTTCCTCTTTGAACCACGTCCTAGATTCATGATATACAACTTTCCCCCTTCATTTCCTCTTTGAACCACGTCCTAGATTCATGCTATATACAACTTTTCCCACTACTTTCCCCCACTCCTTTCCTCTTTGAACCACATCCTAGATTCATGGTATACATGCAGCTAGAGCAATGCATGTGGAGTAAGTAAAATATACCTTAAGGTTCTTGGGGCGTGGTTCGGTGGGCGACGGGACGGCGACGAAGAAGAAGGGGTCGGAGGCCCTCCCGCGCCGCTGCTGGGTGGAAAGTGAACAGCAGCGCCGGTAGTGGATTCCCTCCCTCGCCGACGGCGACAGCGTTAAGCCTCCTTCCCTTCCCGGCGGACGGATCCTGCCGGCTCTTTGAGCAGCAGTGAGGGGAGAGAGAGGCCAACGAAGTCTTGTTTAGATCTGGAGAGGGCGAGAGAGTGTGAAGAGAGCAACTACAAGCGCTGAGGCTCCAGCGTGTATATATATACTAGTTATCAAACCCGATACCTCAAGTTTGATGAGCGAACAGGCTAACCAGCTACACAACCCTCCCGTTATGTTCAACGAGAGGAAAATAACCTTTTATACATTCCTGCATTCGTGTGACAAGCATGTCATGTTTTTTTTTTGTGTGTGTGGGAGTCATTCGGATTTCAATCATAATCGTGTCATGTGGCTTTGGTGGTAAGACTATCCACAGTGGTGCAGAAATAATGCAACCTTAGTCACCTTACCTCTCTCCACGTAGTACATTGGGTCCCAGCAGTTAGAGCGTGAAACAAATAAATTAATAAGAAAAATTAAAAGCGCCAGCGGTGTATCTTACTACCTCACACATCTCGCTACTGCTCGGGAACACTGTCCAATTGATCCCTCTGTTCGCTCACATACTATTTTAAGTGAATCCTTATTATAACATGCACACAAATTTTGGGCACTTGTATTCGACTTAAGTCAGTGTGCCACCGTATCTCGTATACTTACTACTCCCTCCGTCTAGGTGTAATAAGTCATGTTAGAAGGTGCAACGGGACCAAGGTGCATGTGTGTGCGTGCGTGTGTTTAACAGCATGTGTGTGTTAGAGAGTGCGACAGATCGACCTACTCCTACAGAGATATGGTGTGTAGTGTACAATTTTAGCCGCGAGAGTCGGTGCATCCTCTCATTTTCGGGTGTGTCCGGTAGGGACATACGGACAGCTGCCACGCCCGCTCCTGACCAGCCTGGCCCACCCAAAGCCCCTCCATCGCCTGCGCGCCCTTCCCGCCCGAAACGGTCAGCACCGCTCCAAAGAATCGGTGCTGCATTCATGCCCGGGCAGAGCGGACGCGACCTCTCACTGGCGCAAGAGTGATGGTTGCTTCGTCCGTCCAACTTACTGCTGGGTCTATGTGATTTGATGGCTCATTGGTCTTTATTACTGAGGTGGTAGGACTGCTGGATGTAACACGCTTTCGGTGAAAGGAGGTAGTAGATTACAATTTTCTCCATTCTTATAGCGGAGGAGTGCAAGAGCAGTGAAAACACGCAGGCTCAATGATTACATGGCCCACCTCACACTATCACCGTGTGACACCTAACTCTTTACATAGTACTCCCTCTGTTCCTAAATATTACTAGATGAGTCCCCGCGCGTTGCCGCGGAACAGCGGTATATCTCTCTGCGCAAAATTATCGATTTCATAGAACTAAAAAAAATCTATAACCTCATGACAAATGTGGTAGCCAAACTAAATAAACTCCCATCATCATTTAGATCATCCCACGTAAGGAAAAAAGATCAGCCAACTCCTATTGCATAATGGGATTATATTTTTCTTTTTGACATGTTAATGGGACTTAAAAGCTCACTTACATGCATGCTACCGATGCATGCTTGCATGCAGACATGTTGATCTGATTTAAAACCCACTCACATGCATGTGCCATGGTATTTCTGCATGCTTGCATGTGGCTTAGTGCGGAGCCTCTCAACGTCTAGATCAGACGGCTATTATGACTGATTTACTTCATCTAACGGCTACGTCAATTTTAATGATGTGGCTCAAGGAGAGGATAGAGAATTACTAGTAGTGGGGGCTAGCTATTACTAGTAGATAAGTCTTTGTAGAGATTCCACTAGGTGAACTACATACGGAACAAAATGAATGAATCTACACTTAAAATGCATCTATATACATCTGCATGTGGTTAATGGTGAAATCTCTACAAAGACTTATATTTAGGAACGGAGGAAGTACTAGTATAGTACTAGTACGTATTGTAATTTATCAGCGAGATAAATTTGTACAATGCTATGAAGCTTCCAGCTCCTGTTACATGTATCTTGCGTCCAAGGTTGCCCGTTGCAACATTTCATCAAATACAAAGGAGACTAACATGCATGCTATTGCATCTCAATGATTGACAGATCATAGAAAATATGTACTCCCTCCGTTCCAAAATAAGTGTCTCAACTTTGTGCAAACTTTAGTACAAAGTTGTACTACTACTAAAGTTGACACTTATTTTGGAACAGAGGCAGCTAAAGAAAAAAAATGATCCATGCAGTCCCTAGCCCTTGAACCGTGAACCCTGAACAGGCTTCAATTTGCTGGCAACGTTCGAGCTTCCTAATAAATGAAGTTTGCAACCTTTTGACCATCAGTTCATTTTGTGCAGTTTCACCAAAATCGAGATGAGCATCCCTGTGGCAAAGAAATTGAAGAAGCCTGATTAGAATAAGATTACTAGGACTAGTTGATGAGACATAAACTCATCACAAATACAATACGTAGAAGCCAGTAGAGGTATCAGGTATGTGCGGGGCAAAGAAGTAGAGAAATATCCATAGGGAGTGATGTGGGCAGCTGGAGCAGTGGTGCAAGTCGGCTGTAAAGGGAGTTGTACCTGAGGGACGTAGCTCAACCTTGAGGAGGGCGGCGGGAGGCGGCAACTACCCACGTCGCGGCAGTGAAGGGACAAAGGCAACCTCACCGGCTTTGTGAGAGAGAACGGTGGGGACCCCTGATCGGGACGTGCCGACAGTGGGTTTTCGCCATTGGCGACGGCCACAGCATCTACACTAAGCATCCACCCCTTCCCCAAGCAGACGTGATCCGTTAGGATGTTAGAGATGTGACCACAGTCGTTTTGTGCGAGAGTGTGAAGAGAGCAACCCCAGCAAGCAACCGTGTAGGCTGGCCCGTCCTGACTATGTATATAGTGGAGTGGTTTCCTTTTCTCTCCATATGAACCTATCATATTGCGTACGTGCCACTGAAGAAAAAATATATTTATAAATGACGTGGCACCTACTACTCGTTCTCCTATAACCTTGCGCTTGGCATCTCCAAAATATTAACCTTGCGATTGGCTCTTCACCTCTTCGGGAAGTCGAGCAATAATGGTAGTGCAGTATATATCGTTATGGCTATATGAGACCGAATGAATTGTTGCACGTCCACCACGTGGGCGAGGGTCGAGGGGCGAGGGAGAGTGCTACTACATACGGAGCAAAATGAGTGAATGTACACTCTAAAATACGTCTATATACATCAGTGTTTGGAGTATGTACTAGTAGTTCATATTGAAATCTACTAAAGGACATATATATTCCAAACAATATGATATAATCTCTATAACCAAGGTAGTACTACCTCCGTCCTGGTTTATTAGTCCCCTATGTAGTTTGTGCTAAATTTTGACCAAAGATTTAACTGACAAAATGTTAGTGCATGTTAACAAAAATTATAACGCTGGGTTCATATTGAACATAGTTTTCAAATATATAATTTTTTGTGACATGCATGAGCATTTTGTTAGTTAAATTTATGGTCAAAATTTGGCACAGATTACAATGAGGACCAATAAACCAGGACGGAGGTAGTAGGGACGAGGAGTAAACGGAGGGAGTAGTAAATTTTTCTCCTCGTCCTGCGAGCCACCGCGCGCATGGGAGAGGGAGGAGCAAGCTTCACCTCATCCTGTGAGCCACCGCGCCCGTGGGAGGGGGAGACGGTGTACTAAGCAAGCTTCTCCTCGTTCTGCGAGTTGACAGGACAGATCAAAAGTACTCCAGTGTACAGAGCCTTGCCTCTAAGGTAGGCCCCACATGGTTTGCCTCTTTTTTTAATTTAACATAACGCGTCAAGTCGCAATTTGTTTGTTCACCCGTGGTAGACGATCCTCCCTCCACCAAGTGGACAACCAGTACACGTGCCAAATTACCACATGGGCTGCCTTTTTCGTACAGAAATGAGCTCCACCGTGTACCCGCGCGGGTGTGGTTGGGAAAGAGACGGGAGTACGTGCGTCGTGCATGCACCTCTTCTCTTCGTGCATGTCCCCCACCTACGTGGGTGTGTGTGAGAGATACAAACCGCGTTCGTGAGTGTTTTTTGTTTTGTGGTGGGGGGTGGGGGTGGAGTGGGGGTTGATTTCGTGAATTATTTGTGGGAATATGTGTTGATGACATCTCAAACAAAATTTTGCATGCAATGTGTGTGAAATGGAGGCCTATCCATATTATAAATAGAGGGTCGGGCAATCCACGAGAAGAGAGGGAGGGGTCATAGCTATCGATAGAGTCGAAGAGAGGATCAAGTGGGTGGGTGTGAGATCGATGAAGAGAGCCATCGAAATTGTGTGTGTGTGTGTGTGTGTGCAAGTCAAAGATATAGGGAGACTGGCCTACCGGAACGTTAGAGGGCACATGTCAAGTTTGTGTGTGGCAGGGAGACATGACTAGAGCGCTTGATGTATCGGTGTGTGTGGGGGGGAGGGGATGGGGGGAGGGGTAGGCAGAGGCCTAACTATAGAGGTAGAACGACTCGTATATGCGTTGAGAAGGAGAGACCCAGCTATGTCTTGAGGGAGATCGGTCGACATCCATGCATAACTGAAGGACGGGAAATATGACGGGACAGAGAGAGAGGAGAGAGAGGGAGGGAGGGAGAGGGAGGGAGAGGGGTAGAGTGCTGGATGGGTGATGGAGTTGCTTCTCGGAGATGTTGGGAGAGGCCTACTAGACAAACTGAGGGTGGAACTACAATGTTATCAATAAGAGTGGGGATGTGTTTCTGTGTGTGCCTATGCGTGATAGATCTGTCGGGGCGCATCCATGGATGATGAAGGGGAACCATGTGTTTGGTAAGCAAACCTAACTAGATCGTTAGATCAATTGTTGTTTGTCGGAGGAAGGGATAGACACAACTAATGAGGTAGATCGATCGATGTGTGGGTAAAAATGAGTTATAAGGACCTAGCTGGCCATATGTATAGCGAGAGATCGGTCGGTGTACGTCCATTTGTTAGAGGCAAATAAGGCCCAGCGAGACGGATAGACAGAGAGAATGGAGCTAGGAGGTGGTGCGAGAGGCCCAACTACTAGCTAGATAGGGGGAGGAGTGTGCAGTTGTGAGATCGATGAAAAGAGGGGCGAGAGTTTACACGTGTGTCTGACCATATGAGAGACACGAGGCAAGGACACATAAAGGAGGAGATTGAAGCTGTGTGTGTATGTTGTAGGCAGGCATCGCTGGAGAGGTTTATCGATCAGTGTGTGTCGGAAAGGAGTTGTGGAGACTCTGGGAGAATGACCTAAAGAAATAAATGAATGTGCCCGGTGGATAGAATGCCGAGGGAGGGGGAGAGCGAGGAGGGCGTGTGCATGCACGAGAGAAAGTTAGTGGTAGCTACAAAGGTTAGAGGATTGTGTGGGTGTAAGAGACTAACAAAGATCATAATTTGATATGAAAGCGGATTCATATATTTGAATAGGAGATCATAGTGTTTTAAACATTGCATGCATGAATATAGCGGTGATACACGTGATGTGCACATGTTATACCATAATGTGATAATGCATGGCGTTTGCAACTCACAGCTAAATGCCGAACAATCTAAACCATACTATACATCAAACAATCTCACATTTTATTTGAATTTGTGATAATGTGCGGCGTTTGCAGCTTACAACTAAATATCGAGCAATCTAAACAATACTATATATCGATATTCTCACATTTTATTTGAATTTGTGGTAGTGTGTGGTGTTTGCAAGTCACATCTAAATACTTGTAGGCGTAGGGGGCGGGGCACCATACATAATGTGATAAACACATTATACATATGAGACATGGTTTAGATTATGAAGATCTAGCTAGAGCTAGAAATGTAATGTGATTTGAAATCAAAATAAAGTGGATTCAAAAAATCTAGTTCGAGTTCATATAGTACACATAGTTCATATGTAACTCGAGACTAATCATGTGATGTGCTATGAAGATAATACACAAACGATGGTTTAACTTGACAATAATGATGATTGTAGATCTTATTAAAACAGAGAAACGAATTCAAATGCTTTGACTTCACAACAATCATTACTGTAGATCTTATTCAAATTTAGTTCATATTGAAGCGGTAGTATATACGTTTGGAATGCACTAAAACGTTCATTTGAGTAGTAGGTTGCATGCATTATACACGTAGCAAAATATTTTAATTGACCATAACATGAATTCAAAGTTTTGAATGACATTTGTAGTGCGCATTGATTTGGTACAGTACACGTTAGGCTTGTCCGGAAATTTCAACCCGCGCCTTGTTAGCCCGAAATATTTAAGATATATCTTTGTCTCGTTGTGCTCCGACAACTCCCTCCATCTCAACCCGCGCCTTGCTATTCCGAAATTATAACACACGTGAAAACTCCCACCTCCTGTGAAATCCCGACATGCGAAATGCCCGTGGTACCCCTAAACCGAAAGAACCGCCTCAAATCGGTGGGGGGTACTTTCGTAACTTACCCAACATTTCGAACAAGCGCGTCTCTAAGCCATGGTTCCCCACTGCCATCCCATCCGCCCACCCATTCGTACACCGAGGCCGCGAAAACCCGCGACGAAACCCCACACCCTGCTCCGTCCGCCACCCAGCCGAAGCCTCTTCCCCGACGACATCGTCCACAGCAACACCTCGACGTCCCTCATCCACCATACCGGATGAGGATCCGTCGTTGATCTCATCGTCCCGCCGGTTCAGCCACCCCGTCCTCCACCTCCAAGGAGCTGCCCCGACGTTCCCCTCGTCTTTCATGCCACATCCATTCCCACACCGTTGTCTTCACCTGCACCACCGGAAGAGCATCATCATCACTGTTTCCTCGGATGAAGTTGCGGCCTAATCGGCGCCACCAACGAGGTTATTCACTAATCGCCGCATTTTCTTCCTGATTCGATCTCACGGTGCTGCCGACGCTCGGTCCCGAGCCGACACGGCGCGGCTCCATCCACGGCGGCGTCGCCGGCCACTTCCTCCACGATGTCGCTCCCTCGGCGGCAACGTCCACATCAGTAGGAGTTGCTGCTGCTTTAGCTCTCGCTCGCGCTGCTGCTCTGCTCTTGCTCTCGGTCCCTTGTCTGGTCTGCTCTTGCTATTGCTCTTGCTCGCGCTGCTGCTCTCGCTCTTGCTCTTGCTTCCGATGCTGCTCCGATTTGGCTACACTTCAGTCGACTGAATCGACTTTTGGGTCAGTCAATTTTCAAGGGGTGGGCTCGCCGGGGTGAAGGAAGAACCAGCCGCAGCGGGGAGGGGAGCTCGCCGGAGAGGTACCCCACTATCTATCTTAGGGTTCAGGATGGGCGCGGTGGTCGCCGGCGGTGGCGGGGCGGTGGCGT
>NC_041393.1:574606101-574617560 GCF_002162155.2 Triticum dicoccoides
GCTAGAGGGATGGCTGTTGGAAATATGCCCTAGAGGCAATAATAAAAGGATTATTATTATATTTCCTTGTTCATGATAATTGTCTTCTATTCATGCTATAATTGTATTATCCGGAAATTGTAATACACGTGTGAATACATAGACCACAGCATGTCCCTAGTGAGCCTCTAGTTGATTAGCTCGTTGATCAACAGATAGTCATGGTTTCCTGACTATGGACATTGGATGTCATTGATAACGAGATCACATCATTAGGAGAATGATGTGATGGACAAGACCCAATCCTAAGCATAGCACAAGATCGTGTAGTTCGTTTGCTAGAGCTTTTCCAATGTCAAGTATCTTTTCCTTAGACCATGAGATCGTGTAACTCCCGGACACCGTAGGAGTGCTTTGGGTGTACCAAACGTCACAACGTAACTGGGTGACTATAAAGGTATACTACGGGTATCTCCGAAAGTGTCTGTTGGGTTGACATGGATCGAGACTGGGATTTGTCACTCCGTATGACGGAGAGGTATCTCTGGGCCCACTCGGTAATGCATCATCATAATGAGCTCAAAGTGACCAAGTGTCTGGTCACGGGATCATGCATTACGGTACGAGTAAAGTGACTTGCCGGTAACGAGATTGAACGAGGTATTGGGATACTGACGATCGAATCTCGGGCAAGTAACATACCGATTAACAAAGGGAATTGTATATGGGGTTGCTTGAATCCTCGACATCGTGGTTCATCCGATGAGATCATCGAGGAGCATGTAGGAGCCAACATGGGTATCCAGATCCCGCTGTTGGTTATTGATCGGAGAGCTGTCTCGGTCATGTCTACGTGTCTCCCAAACCCATAGGGTCTACACACTTAAGGTTCGGTGACGCTAGGGTTGTAGAGATATTAGTATGCAGCAAACCAAAAGTTGTTTGGAGTCCCGGATGAGATCCCGGACGTCACGAGGTGTTCCGTAATGGTCCGAAGGTAAAGAATTATATATGGGAAGTCGAGTTTCGGCCATCGGGAAAGTTTCGGGGGTCACTGGTATTGTACCGAGACCACCGGAAGGGTCCCGGGGGTCCACCGGGTGGGGCCACCCATCCCGGAGGGCCCCATGGGCTAAAGCGGGAGGGTAACCAGCCCCTGGTGGGCTGGTGCGCCCCCTCCTTGGGCCCCCCTGCGCCTAGGGTTGGGAACCCTAGGGAAGGGGGCGCCTCCACTTGCCTTGGGGGACAAGGCACCCCCTTGGCCACCGCCCCCCCTCGGAGATCCCATCTCCTAGGGCCGGTGCCCCCCCCCTGGGGACCCTATATATAGAGGGGGAGGGAGGGCAGCCGCATCCTTGCACTTGGCGCCTCCCTTCCCCCTTGCTACACCTCTCCCTCCCGCAGACGCTTGGTGAAGCCCTGCCGGGATCCTTGTTGCATCCACCACCACGCCGTCGTGCTACTGGATCTTCATCAACCTCTCCTTCCCCCTTGCTGAATCAAGAAGGAGGAGACGTCACGCTAACGGTACGTGTGTTGAACGCGGAGGTGCCGTCCATTCGGCGCTAGGATCTCCGGTGATTTGGATCACGACGAGTACGACTCCCTCAACCCCGTTCTCTTGAACGCTTCCGCTCGATCTACAAGGGTATGTAGATGCACTCCTCTCTCTCGTTGCTAGATGAACTCATAGATTGATCTTGGTGAAACCGTAGGAAAAATTTTATTTTCTGCAACGTTCCCCAACAGTGGTATCAGAGTTAGGTCTATGCGTAGTTAGAACACAAATCTGTTGTGGGCATAGACGTTGTCAACTTTCTTGCCACTACTAGTATTATTTTGCTTTAGCGGTATTGTGGGATGAAGCAGCCCGGACCGACCTTACACGTACGCTTACGTGAGACAGGTTCCACCGACTGACATGCACTAGATGCATAAGGTGGCTAGCGGATGTCTGTCTCTCCCACTTTAGTTGGAGCGGATTCGATGAAAAGGGTCCTTATGAAGAGTAAATAGAAGTTGACAAATCACGTTATGGCTTTTTCGTAGGTAAGAAAACGTTCTTGCTAGAACCCTATTGCAGCCACGTAAAAGATGCAACAACAATTAGAGGACGTCTAACTTGTTTTTGCAGCAATTGCTTTGTGATGTGATATGGCCAAAAGTTGTGATGAATGATGAATGATATATTGTGATGTATGAGATCATGTTCTTGTAATAGGAATCACGACTTGCATGTCGATGAGTATGACAACCGGTAGGAGCCATAGGAGTTGTCTTAATTATTGTATGACCTGCGTGTCAATGATTTAACGCCATGTAATTACTTTACTTTATTGCTAAACCGTTAGCTATAGTAGTAGGAGTAATAGTTGGCGAGAAACTTCATGGAGACACGATGATGGAGATCATGATGATGGAGATCATGGTGTCATGCCGGTGAAGAAGATGATCATGGAGCCCCGAAGATGGAGATCAAAGGAGCTATATGATATTGGCCATATCATGTCACTACTATTTGATTGCATGTGATGTTTATCATGTTTTTGCATCTTGTTTACTTAGAACGACGGTAGTAAATAAGATGATCCCTCATAATAATTTCAAGAAAGTGTTCCCCCTAACTATGCGCCGTTGCGACAGTTCGTTGTTTCGAAGCACCACGTGATGATCGGGTGTGATAGATTCTAACGTTCACATACAACGGGTGTAAGACAGATTTACACATGCAAAACACTTAGGTTAACTTGACAAGCCTAGCATGTACAGACATGGCCTCGGAACACAGAGACCGAAAGGTCGAACATGAGTCGTATGGAAGATACGATCAACATGGAGATGCTCACTGATGATGTCTAGTCCGTCTCAGGTGATGATCGGACACGGCCTAGTCAACTCGGATCATGTAACACTTAGATGACTAGAGGGATGTCTAATCTGAGTGGGAGTTCATTAAATAATTTGATTAGATGAACTTGATTATCATGAACTTAGTCTAAAATCTTTGCAAAAATGTCTTGTAGATCAAATGGCCAACGCTCATGTCAACATGAACTTCAACGCGTTCCTAGAGAAAACCAAGCTGAAAGATGATGGCAGCAACTATACGGACTGGGTCCGGAACCTGAGGATTATCCTCATAGCTGCCAAGAAAGCATATGTCCTAGAAGGACCGCTAGGTGAAGCACCCATCCCAGAGAACCAAGACCTTATGAACGCTTGGCAGTCACGTGCTGATGATTACTCCCTCGTTCAGTGCGGCATGCTTTACAGCTTAGAACCGAGGCTCCAAAAGCGTTTTGAGCAACACGGAGCATATGAGATGTTCGAGGAGCTGAAAATGGTTTTCCAAGCTCACGCCCGGGTCAAGAGATATGAAGGGCCTGTTCGTATCCGCTCCACTCCGTCAGATCCTTAGCTCCACTCCCAGCTCCAAGGTTGCTGGCTCCCCAGGGCAAATGAGGAGCAGAAAACTTGTTCGGCAACTAACTCCACTCCACACCCAGGTTGCTGGCTCCCCACAACACATCAAACAGGCAGATTGGATCGAGCCTGGGAGCGAGAGGCAGAAAAATTGATTGAACCGGTAAGTTGGGGGAGGGGGAGAGGCGAGGGAGTCGTGGGAGCCCGACTTTAGCGACTCCGCCAGATTCAACTGCGATCGGCTCCGCTCCACTCCTTTGACTCCGTGGAGTTGGAGCGTTCGGCGCTGCTCTGCCCGCTCCCGGAGCGGAGTTGTGGAGCGGAGTGAATCCGAACAGGCCCGAAGTCTCCGACAAGTTCTATAGTTGTAAGATGGAGGAAAATAGTTCTGTCAGTGAGCACATACTCAAAATGTCTGGGTTGCACAACCGCCTGTCCCAGCTGGACATTAACCTCCCGGACGAGGAGGTCATTGACAGAATCCTTCAGTCGCTCCCACCGAGCTACAAGAGCTTTGTGATGAACTACAATATGCAGGGGATGGTGAAAACTATTCCTGAAGTATTTTCAATGTTGAAGTCAGCAGAGGTAGAAATCAAAAAGGAACATCAAGTGTTGATGGTCAATAAAACCACCAAGTTCAAGAAAGGCAAGGGTAAGAAGAACTTCAAGAAGGACGACAAGGATGTTGCCGCGCCTGGTAAGCCAGTTACTGGGAAGAAGTCAAAGAATGGACCCAAGCCTGAGACTGAGTGCTTTTATTGCAAAGGGAAGGGTCACTAGAAGCGGAACTGCCCCAAATACTTAGCGGACAAGAAGGCCGGAAACACTAAAGGTATATGTGATATACATGTAATTGATGTGTACCTTACCAGTGCTCGTAGTAGCTCCTGGGTATTTGATACCGGTGTCGTTGCTCATATTTGTAACTCAAAGCAGGAGCTGCGGAATAAGCGGAGACTGGCGAAGGACGAGGTGACGATGCGCGTCGGGAATGGTTCCAAGGTCGATGTGATCGTCGTCGGCATGCTACCTCTACATTTATCCACGGGATTAGTTTTAAACCTCAATAATTGTTATTTAGTGCCAGCTTTGAGCATGAACATTGTATCTGGATCTCGTTTAATACGAGATGGCTACTCATTTAAATCCGAGAATAATGGTTGTTCTATTTATATGAGAGATATGTTTTATGGTCATGCCCCGCTGGTCAATGGTTTGTTCTCAATGAATCTTGAACGTAATGTTACACATATTCATAGTGTGAATACCAAAAGATGTAAGATTGATAACGATAGTCCCACATACTTGTGGCACTGCCGCCTTGGACACATTGGTGTCAAGCGCATGAAGAAGCTCCATGCAGATGGACTTTTAGAGTCTCTCGATTATGAATCATTTGACACATGCGAACCATGCCTCATGGGCAAAATGACCAAGACTCCGTTCTCCGGAACAATGGAGCGAGCAACCAACTTATTGGAAATCATACATACTGATGTGTGCGGTCCAATGAGCGTTGAGGCTCGCGGAGGATATCATTATGTTCTCACTCTCACTGATGACTTAAGTAGATATGGGTATGTCTACTTGATGAAACACAAGTCTGAGACCTTTGAAAAGTTCAAGGAATTTCAGAATGAGGTAGAGAATCAACGTGACCGAAAGATAAAGTTCTTGTGATCAGATCGTGGAGGAGAATATTTAAGTCATGAATTTGGTACACACTTAAGAAAATGTGGAATCGTTTCACAACTCATGCCGTCTGGAACACCTCAGCGTAACGGTGTGTCCGAACATCGTAATCGCACTCTATTGGATATGGTGCGATCTATGATGTCTCTTACCGATTTACCGCTATCATTTTGGGGATACGCTCTAGAGATAGCTACATTCACTTTAAATAGGGCTCCGCCTAAATCCGTTCAGACGACACCGTATGAATTATGGTTTGGGAAGAAACCTAAGCTGTCGTTTCTAAAAGTTTGGGGATGCGATACTTATGTCAAGAAACTTCAACCTGAAAAGCTCGAACCCAAGTCAGAAAAATGCATCTTCATAGGATACCCTAAGGAAACCATTGGGTATACCTTCTACCTTAGATCCGAAGGAAAGATCTTTGTTGCCAAGAACGGATCCTTTCTGGAAAAAAGTTTCTCTTGAAAGGAGTAAGTGGGAGGAAAGTAGAACTTGATGAAGTACTACCTCTTGAACCGGAAAGTACTGCAACTCAGGAAAATGTTCCTGTGGTGCCTACACCGACTGGAGAGGAAATCAATGATGATGATCAAGGTACTTCGGATCAAGTTGCTACTGAACTTCGTAGGTCCACAAGGACATGTTCCACACCAGAGTGGTATGGCAACCCTGTCCTGGAAATCATGTTGTTAGACAACGGTGAACCTTCAAACTATGAAGAAGCGATGGCGGGTCTAGATTCCAACAAATGGCTTGAAGCCATGCAATCCGAGATAGAATCCATGTATGAAAACAAAGTATGGACTTTGACAGACTTGCCCGATGATCGGCGAGCGATAGAAAATAAATGGATCTTTAAGAAGAAGACGGACGCGGATGGTAATGTTACCATCTATAAAGCTCGACTTGTCGCTAAGGGTTATCGGCAAGTTCAAGGGGTTGACTACGACGTCCGAATCATGTTAGCAATTGCCGCATACTATGATTATGAGATATGGCATATGGACGTCAAAACGGCATTCCTTAACGGCTATCTTAAGGAAGAACTGTATATGATGCAACCGGAAGGTTTTGTCGATCCTAAGAATGTTAACAAGGTGTGCAAGCTCCAGCGATCCATTTATGGGTTGGTGCAAGCATCTCGGAGTTGGAACATTCGCTTTGATGAGATGATCAAAGCGTTTGGGTTTATGCAGACTTATGAAGAAGCTTGCGTTTACAAGAAAGTGAGTGGGAGCTCTGTAGCATTTCTCATATTATATGTAGATGACATACTTTTGATGGGAAATGATATAGAACTTTTGGACAACATTAAGGCCTACTTGAATAAGTGTTTTTCAATGAAGGACCTTGGAGAAGCTGCTTACATATTAGGCATCAAGATCTATAGGGATAGATCAAGACGCCTCATAGGTCTTTCACAAATCACATACCTTGATAAGATATTGAAGAAGTTCAATATGGATCAGTCCAAGAAAGGGTTCTTGCCTGTATTGCAAGGTGTGAGATTGAGCTCGGCTCAATGCCCGACCACGGCAGAAGATATAGAAGAGATGAGTGTCATCCCCTATGCCTTAGCCATAGGATCTATTATGTATGCCATGCTGTGTACCAGACCTGATGTAAGCCTTGCTGTAAGTTTGGTAGGAAAGTACCAAAGTAATCCCGGCAAGGAACACTGGACAACGGTCAAGAATATCCTGAAGTACCTGAAAAGGACAAAGGACATGTTTCTTGTTTATGGAGGTGACGAAGA
The DNA here is from genome assembly GCF_002162155.2 of Triticum dicoccoides. Taxonomy (NCBI): domain Eukaryota; kingdom Viridiplantae; phylum Streptophyta; class Magnoliopsida; order Poales; family Poaceae; genus Triticum; species Triticum dicoccoides. The sequence goes on from NC_041393.1 coordinate 574,612,958, forward strand.
GCTCGTCATAAAGGGTTACGTCGATGCTAGCTTCGACACAGATCTGGATGACTCTAAGTCACAAACCGGATACGTGTATATGTTGAACCGTGCAGCAGTAAGTTGGTGCAGTTGCAAGCAGAGCGTCGTGGCGGGATCTACATGTGAAGCAGAGTACATGGTAGCCTCGGAGGCAGCGCATGAAGCAATATGGATGAAGGAGTTCATCACCGACCTAGGAGTCATACCCAATGCGTCGGGGCCGATCACTCTCTTCTGTGACAACACAGGAGCTATTGGCCTTGCCAAGGAGCCCAGGTTTCACAAGAAGACCAGGCACATCAAGCGTCGTTTCAACTCCATCCGTGAAAATGTTCAAGATGGAGACATAGATATTTGCAAAGTACATACGGATCTGAATGTCGCAGATCCATTGACTAAACCTCTTCCGCGAGCAAAACATGATCAACACCAGAACTCTATGGGTGTTCAATTCATCACAATGTAACTAGATTATTGACTCTAGTGCAAATGGGAGACTGTTGGAAATATGCCCTAGAGGCAATAATAAAAGGATTATTATTATATTTCCTTGTTCATGATAATTGTCTTTTATCCATGCTATAATTGTATTATCCGAAAATTGTAATACACGTGTGAATACATAGACCACAACATGTCCCTAGTGAGCCTCTAGTTGACTAACTCATTGATCAACAGATAGTCATGGTTTCCTGACTATGGACATTGGATGTCATTGATAACGAGATCACATCATTAGGAGAATGATGTGATGGACAAGACCCAATCCTAAGCATAGCACAAGATCATGTAGTTCGTTTGCTAGAGCTTTTCCAATGTCAAGTATCTTTTCCTTAGACCATGAGATCGTGTAACTCCCGGACACCGTAGGAGTGCTTTGGGTGTACCAAACGTCACAACGTAACTGGGTGACTATAAAGGTATACTACGGGTATCTCCGAAAGTGTCTGTTGGGTTGACACGGATCGAGACTGGGATTTGTCACTCTGTATGACGAAGAGGTATCTCTGGGCCCACTCGGTAATGCATCATCATAATGAGCTCAAAGTGACCAAGTGTCTGGTCACGGGATCATGCATTACGATACGAGTAAAGTGACTTGCCGGTAATGAGATTGAACGAGGTATTGGGATACCGACGATCGAATCTCGGGCAAGTAACATACCGATTGACAAAGGGAATTGTATACGGGGTTGCTTGCTCGACATCGTGGTTCATTCGATGAGATCATCGAGGAGCATGTAGGAGCCAACGTGGGTATCCAGATCCCGTTGTTGGTTATTGACCGGAGAGCCGTCTCGGTCATGTCTACGTGTCTCCCGAACCCGTAGGGTCTACACACTTAAGGTTCGGTGACGCTAGGGTTGTAGAGATATTAGTATGCAGCAAACCGAAAGTTGTTCGGAGTCCCGGATGAGATCTTGGATGTCACGAGGAGTTCCGGAATGGTCCGGAGGTAAAGAATTATATATGGGAAGTCGAGTTTCGGCCATCGGGAAAGTTTCGGGGGTCACTGGTATTGTACCGGACCACCGGAAGGGTCCCGGGGGTCCACCGGGTGGGGCCACCCATCCCGGGGGGGCCCATGGGCTGAAGTGGGAGGGGAACCATCCCCTGATGGGCTGGTGCACCCCCCCTTGGGCCCCCCTGCGCCTAGGGTTGGGAACCCTAGGGGAGGGGGCACCTCCACTTGCCTTGGGGGGCAAGGCACCCCCTTGGCCGACGGCCCCCCCTCGGAGATCCCATCTCCTAGGGCCGGCGCCCCCCCTGGGGACCCTATATATAGAGGGGGAGGGAGGGCAGCCGCACCCTTGCACTTGGCGCCTCCCATCCCCCTTGCTACACCTCTCCCTCCCGCAGACGCTTGGCGAAGCCCTGCCGGGATCCCTGCTGCATCCACCACCACGCCGTCGTGCTGCTGGATCTTCATCAACCTCTCCTTCCCCCTTGCTGGATCAAGAAGGAGGAGACGTCACGCTGACCGTACGTGTGTTGAACACGGAGGTGCCATCCATTCGGCGCTAGGATCTCCGGTGATTTGGATCACGACGAGTACGACTACCTCAACCCCGTTCTCTTGAACGCTTCCGCTCGATCTACAAGGGTATGTAGATGCACTCCTCTCTCTCGTTGCTAGATGAACTCATAGATTGATCTTGGTGAAACCATAGGAATTTTTTATTTTCTGCAACGTTCCCCAACAATGGCCGGGGCGGCGGCGGACCGGCGGTGGGGAGTGTTTACGGGGCGGGCGGGGCGGCGCACCGCCGGCCGCGGGTGGCGCGGGGCTGCTGTTTGGCCGGTGGTGGCTGGCGGCTCAGGGGGTGGAGGTTGAAGATGAAATGCAGGCCCTTGATTTCGTATCCAACGGCTGCAAAATCGACTGACCAGAGATGAAAAAGTCAGTCGACCGACGTGTAGCCTCACCTTGCTAGTGCGTTCAGTTTCGACAGCAAAATTCAGTTTCGACAGCAAAATTCAGTTTCGACAGTTAGGTTCAGTTTCGACTGTTAAGTTCAGTTTCGACAGTTAAGTTCAGTTTCGATAGTTAAGTTCAGAGATGAGCGGCTGATGTATTTTACATCTAGCACTTTGTGGTTATGTATTTTACGTCATGTATTGGAGATGCTATTAGAATTCCACTCAGGTTAACGTTGTTCGTTGTCTCTCTTGTCCTGCTTCAGCCTCGGCGTCGTACAACTCACCGGAGTTGCTCCAACGACGAAACCCTCCATCACAGTGGAGCAGTACCTCGGGCTCCATCTCCAGACACCTAAGATCTTCTTCCCCTCTTCCAACAGCAAAGTCAGCTGGAGCATCCTCACCGGCCAACCCAATCACGCTGAGATTGACATGGCTTCACCAAAGAGGTTGTACACTTGTTGCATCTCTTTTTTACTCTACATGTTATATATATTGTCCACTGAGCAAACGGATTTGTTCCTTTAGTGTCTCCTTGAAATAAAAAACGTAGGAATTTTAATTTTCACTTGTCCTCCTTTTCAAATTCTTATTCATGAAGCACAAGACTAAGAGATAGTAGCATAATAGCATTATAATCGTACATTTTCTTGTGGTTTGACTTAATCTCACCATTCTTCTTTGCATTCCTGTCTATTTCCTATCCCTGCATTGTTGGAATCCTCCAGTTAAAACGAGCCCTTACAGAATTACTTCTCTTACAGATAGTTGTCAAAGAAAACCTTGTGTGGTTTGTCCCACTCCTGCTGCGTCATCGTCCACCCCAGCTCAGCTGCTCCAACGATAGAAGGGTCCAGCACAGCAGGGATCCAGCCTCCAGACTGTCTTTCGCCGCCTCAGATCTTCTTCCCCGCCGCTGGCAGCCATGAAAATTGCATTACCATCATCAACCGAGCAGATGACCTCGAGGACTACACGGGTCCGCAAGAGAGGTCGCACTCTTTCGTGTCTGCTTACGTTATGCATCGCTAAATATTACATGCTACTTTATCATCATGTTCACCGATTAGACTCTAAGTCAGCTCCAAACTAATGGTCAAACTTGAGTTTTTAAATGGTTGTGGGGTACATATGGGGGCCGCTATCAATAGTATCTATCTACTATCTGGTTAATCTCCGGTGTCTACTATGAGTTTCATGTTGGGTGGGAAACAAACATAAAGAAGCCATTGTCTGTATTTATTAACTGAAGCCATTATCTGCCTGCTATTATTGGTTTTGGGTCTATCCACAGGTTGCTACCATGACTCTGGATTTCTGCATGCACTCCTTACATAATCTCACTATGTTTTATTCCTATGCATGACAGTTACTGTAAACAATGGAACTGAACATGTAGAGCAAAAGAGACGAGCCTTGCGTGGCAATATAATTTCATGCAGACGTTGCTCCATGGTAGGCGCAAAGGCAGCCCCCCCTCCATGCATTTCGGATTGTAATCGATAGGAAGATATCTGTTCTGAGGGGGATTCCGAAGGAGAAGATAACTCCTATTTACCCCCTGAGGTCTTCGCTCTAACTTGGCATGCTGATGTTGGTTATATCATGCATATGGTGTCTTGAATTGCTTACTTTGTACATCAAATATGCCATCTTCTTAGTTTAGACATCCTTTGTGCGAATGCCATCTGTTTAGTTTATTCATCGTTTATGTGAATTATGCAACGCCACCTTGTTTAGCCACGCATCATATATGTGAATTTTGCAATGCCATCCTGCTTAGCCAGTCATCTTATATGTAAATTATATCAGGCCATCCTTTTTTTCGTTACATATTACATTTGTCAACAATGTTAGTACATTCAACTGCTCTTCGTGTGCATCAGTGATACGTCTCCCTCGTATCTATAATTTTTGATTGTTCCATGTCAATATTATTCAACTTTCATATACTTTTGGCAACTTTTTATATTATTTTTGGGACTAACATATTGATCCAGTGCCCAGTGCCAGTTCCTGTTTGTTGCATGTTTTTTGTTTCGCAGAAACCCAATATCAAACGGAGCCCAAACGGGATAAAAACGGGCGGATATATTTTTTGGAATGTTTATGATTTTCGGGAAGTAAAATCAATGCGAGACGGCGTCCGAGGTGGTCATGA
>NC_041393.1:574617966-574653701 GCF_002162155.2 Triticum dicoccoides
TTTTGGCGCAAGAAAGCTAATTTTATGAGAAAGATCTGGGCGAAAGATTCACCCCAATCGGAGTTACAGATCTCCAGATATAAAGGAAACGATGAAGGGGTAGAACCAGAGAACGCAGAAACAGAGAGATAGATCCAATCTCGGAGGGGCTCTCGCCCCTCCCAAGCCATGGGAGCCAAGGACCAGGGGAAACCCTTCTCCCATCTAGGGAGAAGGTCAAGGAAGAAGAAGAAGAAGAAGAAGGGGGGCTCTCTCCCCTTTGCTTTCGGTGGCGCTGGAACACCGCCGGGGGCCATCATCATCACTGCGATCTTCACCAACACTGCCGTCATCTTCACCAACATCTCCATCACCTTACCCCATCTATATCCAGCATTCCACTCTCCCTCATCAAGCTGTACCCTCTACTTGAACATGGTGCTTTATGCTTCATATTATTATCCAATGATGTGTTGCCATCCTATGATGTCTGAGTAGATTTTTGTTGTCCTATCGGTGATTGATGAATTGCTATGATGGGTTTGAGTTGCATGTTTTATTATTGGTGTTGTCCTATTGTGCCCTCCGTGTCGCGCAAGCGTGAGGGATTCCCGCTGTATGGTTTGCAATATGTTCATGATTTGCTTATGGTGGGTTGCGTGAGTGACTGAAACACAAACCCGAGTAAGTAGGTTGTTTGCGTATGGGATAAAAGGGGATTTGATGCTTAATGCTATGGTTGGGTTTTACCTTAATGAATCTTTAGTAGTTGCAGATGCTTGCTAGAGTTCCAATCATAAGTGCATAGAATTCCAAGTAAGGGATGATATGTTATCTTATGCCTCTCCCTCAAATAGAATTGCAATAGTGATTACCGGTCTAGTAGAGTAGTCAATTGCTTAGGGACAATTTCGCAACTCCTACCACCACTTTTCCACACTCGCCATATTTACTTTAGTTGTGTTTTTATCTAAGCAACCCCTAGTTTTTATTCTCGTGCTCTTTATTACCTTGCTAACCTATCCAAAAACACCTACAAAGTACTTCTAGTTTCATATTGTTCTAGGTAAAGCGAACGTCAAGCGTGCGTAGAGTCGTATCAGTGGCCGATAGGACTTGAGAGAGTATTTGTTCTACCTTTAGCTCCTCATTGGGTTCGACACTCTTACTTATCGAAAGAGGCTACAACTATCCCGTATACTTGCGGGTTATCAAGACCTTTTTCTAGCGCCGTTGCCGGGGAGTCATAGCGTGGGGTGAATATTCTCGTGTGTGCTTGTTTGCTTTATCACTAAGTAATTTTTATTTGCTGTTTTTAGTTGTTCTCTATCTTTAGTTATGGATATGGAACGCAAAATACCAAAAAAATTAGCTGTACTTGCTACTCATGAAGATGGGGTAACTCCTAAAACCCTCGATTCTCATTATGCGAAAGATATTATGTACTACTTTGATAATCCTGAGAAAGCCCCATTCAACTTTATAATGGGAGACACGTTGGATCAACGTGAATACTTTAGGGATTATCGCTCGACACAAAAAGGGAAACTATTATGGGATCAATTTATTATGTTGCATTGGTATGCTTGGAATCTCCGCTTTAGATATGATATTACTTGTTGCTCTAGGATGGAGGCTCCACACCTTCCCTTTTCATGTGAATTTAATGATAATGAAACCTTATCTTCTTATGCTAGTGGTATATATGATTACTATGATGTGGAACAAATAGAAGAATTTGTTGCTTTTAAGGCTACTTATGAGATTGAATCTTTGTTTGAAAAGTATGAAGCTTTAGATGATGATGCTTATAGGCCTGAAAATCTTGCTATACTTAGATATTGCTATAAAAATTATGAATACAATTACTATAGTAATACATTTATTGAGAAAGTCTCCGCTGTCCCAGAAGAGACTAATATTTTGCAGGAAGCTATGGAAGATGAAATTGATGAAACTATGAGCTCATTGGATGAAAAAGATGATGAGGAGAGTGAAGAATAAAAGGAGGAAGAGCGGATTGATCACCCGTGCCCACCTTATAATGAGAGTAACTCTTCAACTCATACATTGTTTAATTCCCCTTTGTTCTTACCGAAGGATGATTGCTATGATCCCTTGAATTTGTTTGGAATATCCCATTTTGATGATGCTTGCTATGCTTGTGGCCAAGATGCCAATATGAATTATTCTTATGGAGATGAACTTGCTATAGTTCCTTATGTTAAACATGAAATTGTTGCTATTGCACCCACGCATGATAGTCCTATTATCTTTTTGAATTCTCCAAACTACACTATATCGGAGAAGTTTGTGCTTATTAAGGATTATATTGATGGATTGCCTTTTACCATTGCACATGATGATTTTGATGAATATAATATGCATGTGCTTGCTGCTCCTACTTGCAATTATTATGAGAGAGGAACTATATCTCCGCCTCTTTATGTTTCCAACACAATAGAATTGCAAGAAACTGCTTATACTATGCATTGGCCTTTACTATGTGTGCATGAATTGTTCTTTTATGACATGCCGATGCATAGGAAGAGAGTTAGACTTCGTTGTTGCATGATATATGTTACTTTGTGCTCACTACTAAACTACAAATCATTGTTAATTAAAATTGGCTTTGATATACCTTGGGATCCGGGTGGATCCATTACTTGAGCACTAAATGCCTAGCTTAATGGCTTTAAAGAAGGCGCTGCCAGGGAGACAACCCGGAAGTTTTAGAGAGTCATTTATTTCTGTTGAGTGCTTTCATATAGTTTAAAAACAACAAAAATAAAGAGGAGAACCCAAAACTTTTCAAAAAGAGAAGTGAAAGTGAGAGAGACGAGCATTGTGAAAGTGGGGGACGTCCTTGAACTTTGTTCATGCCCATGGGAACTTTGTGAATCTTAATTACAGAAACTTTTCAATAAAAATAATTATCCCCTTGTACAATTCCTTTGTATTATAAAAATAATGTGCCAAGGTTTTCCTTTAGGATGTTTACAATGCTTGTTGGTTTGTACGGTGCAGGACAGAAACTTTGGCTGTAGTGCGCGATTTTAAATTTTTATCTGGAATGTCAATTGGTTCTGATTCCTTTTACACTGTCTTGCTATACAACTTTTTTATTTTTCCTAATTTTGGTAGAATTTTTGGGGTACCAGAAGTATGGTGGATGTTCAGATTGCTACGGACTGTTCTGTTTTTGACAGATTCTGCTTTTGATGCATAGTTTGCTTGTTTTGATGAATCTATCAATTTATATTAGTGGATTAAACCATGAAAAAGTTATGTTACAGTAGACACAATGCAAAAACAAAATATGAATTGGTTTGCAACAGTACTTAGAGTGGTGATTTGCTTTATTATACTAACGGATCTTACCGAGTTTTCTATTGAAGTTTTGTGTGGATGTAGTGTCTAATCGAGGATGTTTCGATGTGAGAAGAAGGAAGAGAGGCAAGAGATCAAGCTTGGGGATGCCCGAGGCACCCCAAGTAAATATTCAAGGAGACTCAAGCGTCTAAGCTTGGGGATGCTGGGGAGGCATCCCCTCTTTCTTCAACAAGTATCGGTATGTTTTTGGATTCATTCGTTCATGCATTATGTGCAAGTCTTGGAGCGTCCTTTGCAATTAGGTTTTCATTTTTCTTTTATGCACCATGCTGGTATGAGATAGTCCTTAGTTGATTTATAGAATGCTCTTTGCGCTTCATTTATATCTTTTGAGTATGGCTTTATAGAATGCTTCATGTGCTTCACTTATATCATTTGAAGTTTGGATTGCCTGTTTTTCTTCACTTAGACAACTGCCATTTGTAGAATGCTCTTTTGCTTCACTTATATTTGTTAGAGCGTGGGCATATCTTTTGTAGAAAGAATTAAACTCTCTTGCTTCACTTATATCTATTTAGAGAGATGACAGGAACTGGCCATTCACATGGTTAGTCATAAAATCCTAAACAAGCTTGTAGATCGCTGAATATGATATGCTTGATTCCTTGCAATAGTTTTGCGATATATAGGTGATAATATGTGGGAGGTACTAGTAGATGGTTGTGTTTAGTAAAGATGTTGGTGTTAAGGTTTGTGATTCCCGAAGCATGCACGTATGGTCTACCAACTATGTAACCAAATTGGCGCACATTGTATATTGATTGTTTATCTTTGCGTGAAGGTCGGGGGCGCGCGATGGTTAACTCCTACCAACCTCCCCCCTAGGAGCATGCGCGTAATACTTTATTTCGATGACTAATAGATTTTTGCAATAAGTATGTGAGTTCTTTATGACTAATGTTGAGTCCATGGATTATACGCACTCTCACCCTTCCATCATTGCTAGCCTCTTCGGTACCGTGCATTGCCCTTTCTCACCTCGAGAGTTGGTGCAAACTTCGCTGGTGCATCCAAACCCCGTGATACGATACGCTCTGTCACACATAAGCCTCATTATATCTTCCTCAAAACAGCCACCATACCTACCTATTATGGCATTTCCATAGCCATTCCGAGATATATTGCCATGCAACTTCCATCATCATCATATTCATGACTTGAGCATTTATTGCATATTGCTTTGCATGATCGTAAGATAGCTAGCGTGATATTTTCATGGCTTGTCCGTTTTTTGATGTCATTGCTATGCTAGATCATTGCACATCCTGGTACACCGCCGGAAGCATTCATATAGAGTCATATCTTTGTTCTAGTATCGAGTTGTAATATTGGGTTGTAAGTAAATAAAAGTGTGATGACCATCATTATAGAGCATTGCCCCATGAAAAAAAAGAAAAAAAAGGGAAAGGCCAAAGAAGCCTAAATAAAAAAAGGGGACCAAAGAAGCCCACCGAAAGAAAAAAGAAAAAAAAAGAAAAAAAGGAAAAAAAGAAAAAGAAAAGGGCAATGTTACTATCCTTTTTTCACACTTGTGCTTCAGAGTAGCACCATGTTCTTCATATAGATTGTCTCCTATGTTGTCACTTTCATATGCTAGTGGGAATTTTCATTTTAGAACTTGGCTTGTATATTCCAACGATGGGCTTCCTCAAATGCCCTAGGTCTTCATGAGCAAGCAAGTTGGATGCACACCCACTTAGTTTTCAGTCCGAGCTTTTATACACTTATAGCTCTTAGTGCATCCGTTGCATGGCAATCCCTACTCCTCACATTGACATCAATTGATGGGCATCTCCATAGCCCATTGATTAGGCGCATTAATGTGAGACTTTCTCCCTTTTTGTCTTCTCCACATAACCTCCATCATCATATTCTATTCCACCCATAGTGTTATATCCATGGCTCACGCTCATGTATTGCGTGAAGGTTGAAAAAGTTTGAGAATACTAAAGTATGAAACAATTGCTTGGCTGACACTGGGATAGGCATGAGGGGCACCTTGTGTTAAGAATAGGGAGCATACAAGACTATATGATTTTGTAGGGATAACTTTCTGAAGCATTGATGTTTTGAAAGACATGATTGTTTGTTGGGATGCCCTAAGTATTATTGCTTTTGTGTCAAATGATAGACTATTGCTTTGAATCACTCGTGTCTTAATATTCATGCCATGATTAGACATATGATCAAGATTATGCTAGGTAGCATTCCACATCAAAAATTATCTTTTTTATCATTTACCTACTCAAGGATGAGCAGGAATTAAGCTTGGGGATGCTGATACATCTCCGTCGTATCTATAATTTTTGATTGTTCCATGCCAATATTATTCAACTTTCATATACTTTTGGAAAAAATTTATATTATTCTTGGGACTAACGTATTGATCCAGTGCCTAGTGCCAGTTCCTGTCTGTTGAATGTTTTTTGTTTCGTAGAAACCCAATATCAAACGGAGTCCAAACGGGATAAAAACGGACGGAGATTTTTTTGGAATATTTATGATTTTCGGGAAGTAAAATCAATGCGATACGGTGTCCGAGGTGGTCACGAGGTAGGGGGGCGCGCCCTACCCCCCCCCCCCCCCAGGCGCGCCCCTGACCCTCGTGGTCCACCCGTAAGGCAGTTGACGCTCTTCTTTTGGCGCAAGAAAGCTAATTTTATGAGAAAGATCTGGGCGAAAGATTCACCCCAATCAGAGTTACGGATCTCTAGATATAAAGGAAATGGTGAAGGGGTAGAACCAGAGAATGCAGAAACAGAGAGATAGATCCAATCTCGGAGGGGCTCTCGCCCCTCCCAAGCCATGGGAGCCAAGTACCAGAGGGGAAACCCTTCTCCCATCTAGGGAGAAGGTCAAGGAAGAAGAAGAAGAAGAAGGGGGCTCTCTCCCCCTTGCTTTCGATGGCGCCGGAACGCCGCCGGGGGCCATCATCATCACTGCGATCTTCACCAACATTGCCATCATCTTCACCAACATCTCCATCACCTTCCCCCATCTATATCCAGCGGTCCACTCTCCCGCATCCCGCTGTACCCTCTACTTGAACATGGTGCTTTATTCTTCATATTATTATCCAATGATGTGTTGCCATCCTATGATGTCTGAGTAGATTTTCGTTGTCCTATCGGTGATTGATGAATTGCTATGATGGGTTTGAGTTGCATGTTTTATTATGGTGTTGTCCTATTGTGCCCTCCGTTTCGCGCAAGCGTGAGGGATTCCCGCTGTAGGGTTTGCAATATGTTCGTGATTTTCTTATGGTGGGTTGCGTGAGTGACTGAAACACAAACCCGAGTAAGTAGGTTGTTTGCGTATGGGATAAAAGGGGACTTGATGCTTAATGCTATGGTTGGGTTTTACCTTAATGAATCTTTAGTAGTTGCGGATGCTTGCTAGAGTTCCAATCGTAAGTGCATAGAATTCCAAGTAAGGGATGATATGTTAGCTTATGCCTCTCCCTCAAATAGAATTGCAATAGTGATTACCGGTCTAGTAGAGTAGTCAATTGCTTAGGGACAATTTCGCAACTCCTACCACCACTTTTCCACACTCGCCATATTTACTTTAGTTGTGTTTTTATCTAAGCAGCCCCTAGTTTTTATTCTCGTGCTCTTTATTACCTTGCTAACCTATCCAAAAACACCTACAAAGTACTTCTAGTTTCATACTTGTTCTAGGTAAAGCGAACGTCAAGCGTGCGTAGAGTCGTATCAGTGGCCGATATGACTTGAGAGAGTATTTGTTCTACCTTTAGCTCCTCGTTGGGTTCGACACTCTTACTTATCGAAAGAGGCTACAACTATCATGTATACTTGCGGGTTATTAATCAGCCATTTGACACAGTGATGGCAAATTCTGGAGTGAAAAAAGGTCTTCTGAGCAGACTATGCTATCTGACGAAGCGCATATCTCGCTGGTTACGGATAGCTCCTCAGAGGAGGATTCAGAGATAGATGACTAGTCCTATTCCCCTCCTAGGTGTATGCTCTAACTTGGCAGGGTTATGTTGCTCATATCGCGCGTATGGTGTCTCGCATTGCTATGCCATTTGATTAGTTTAGACATGCTTTGTGTGAATGCCACCTGTTTAGTGTCTAATTACCATATATGTGAATTATGCATTGCCATCTTGTTGCAAGACATTATATATGTGAATTATACAATGCTATCTTGTTGCAAAGGCATTATATATGTGAATTATGCAATGTCATGCTGTTTAGCCAATCATCATGTATGTGAATTATATCATGCTATCATTTTTTTGTATTACGTGTTCCATTTGTTGACAACGTTTGTATATTCAACTACTCTTCTTGTGCATCAGCCATTTGAAGCGGCGATGGAAGTATCTGGAGTGAAAACAAGGTATTCAGAGCAGACAATGCTACCTGCTAAAGCAGACATCTTGCTGGCTATAGAGAGCTCCTCAGAGGAGGATTCAGAGACTGATGACCAGTCCTATTTCCCCCCCCCCCGAGGTCTATGCTCAAACTTGGCAGGGTTATATTACCCATGTCATGCATGTTGTCTTGCATTGCTTAGTTTTTACATCATATATAGATTGCCATCTGCTTACTTGCTTACTATATAAATCATATATTTGAATTATATCATGCCATCATGTTTACATAGTACATACACATCATCTATCTGAATTATGGCATGGCAACCCATTTAATAAAGACATCATATAGTTATATCATCTCATCCTGTTTAGTGTTTACAATCATCATATTTAGAATTACGGCATTCTATCCATGAATGTATGTGAATTATGGCATGCCAACCTATTTAATAAACAGATTATATAGTTATGTCATGTCATCCTGTTTACATAATCTCATATTTTGAACTATGTCTTTCCATCTTTTTTAGTTAGCCATCATAATGTGAAATTGTGTCATGCTATCCTGTTTAGTTAGCCATCATATATGTGAAATTGTGTCATGCTATCCTGTTTGGTTAGACAACATAAATATGAATTATTTCATGCCCTCTTTTATTCCCCACTATCCATTACACCTGTCTATCATACAATGTCTATACTTTCAATTACTTTTCTTGTTTATCAGCCATTTGAATTGGAGATCGTGATGGTAGTATCTAAGGGAGTAATAACATGGTCTTCAGAAAAGATAGTGCTACCAGTTGATGCAGATAGAACCACGGTTGTACTTGCCCAAGGACCAGATCCACCACACATGACCCAGACTCTCGCAGATTGTACCCCTACCCAGTTGGACAGAGAACCAGCTACACCCCTTCTAACCCCAACCCCGGCAGATAGTAACCCAGTTCCAGTTGACACAACACCGTCTCCACCACAGAGCACCCAAACACGAGCGGTTAGTAAGGGAACTGCAGTGCCCAAAGCACGAGGACCACCACTCCGAATCCCAACTCAAGCTTAAAGGAGAAGAAGATTTGTTCTCAGGTCAGGTTCTGTAGCTATGGTTCATGCTCCTTTGCTCTTGCATTACTGTATTTACTCATACCAACTATTTTCAAATTTGAAGGATGGAATTGAAACTCCAATGGCACAACAGGTATGTTTTAAACATGTTTCTTTAACTGGTTTGCTGTTGTAACCTACTCTATGTTGATTTCAGTTTCAATTGAATAAATAGTTATGTTCTCATGTCATGCACATTACAAGTGTTGTTATTGCTCTATAGTTACCCACACTTATATTCTATCTATTCTGCTTTGTCTTGAACAAATATTATTTGAACTATGTCTCTATCTTGATTTGACAACAAAAACTAGAATGATATAGACCATAAAGTGACCATGGTACATAGATATATGTTTGTTTCATGATGTTATCCTGTCCACTTTACTACTGAACTCATTTACCAAAATGAGTTTCATATACAACATGGTAAACATGTGATGTGTCTGCTTGTTTCTCTTTTAGAATGCGGACAAAATATTGGAGAACAGTACCGCGTTATCCAATGGTAAAGGAAGTAATGCAGATAAGGTTCAAGATAGTGAGACATCCCTGTTTGTCTCCAAGAAAGCTGATAAAAACTATCTTGACGACAGTGAGGGAACCCAAAAGTCTTGTCTTGATGTAGTGTTCGAGTTACTAGCCACTACTGCCGGCACAAGCTCTTCGAACTCGTTGTCTGAATCAGTTCGTCTTCTTGAATCTCAACTTCAAGTTGAAAGACATCGATCAGATGTGCTGCGACAGGAAGCTGAAGGACTGACGAAGTCCCTGCAGAATTCAGATGCATATTTTCTGGTGCAACAGCAAGCGCTGGAGGATTTAAGCGCCAAACAAGAGAAAGTTAATAAGCTTGCTAAGCATCTTGCCAGCATTATGGATACCTAGGATATTGTTTCTTGAGATCTTCTGAAGTGGTTTCAGTTCTGGATTTGTTTTGCTACGGCGTTTATTTGCGCTGGTCGCCAACTTTGACAACCAGTGTATATGATATGCTGCTTTGTTCCCTATATTTGCACTGGTGGTGAACTTTGATGCCCAGTGGATGTAATATGTGTAACAGTCGTGATAGCCTAGCATAAGTTGCTTGCTTATTTATTTCCTTATTGTTTTGTTTATTTGTTTGCTTGTAGTCAGTGTGAAAGTGTTAGTTATCGACTAGAGGGGGGTGAATAGGCGATTTTTATCAAATTCTTCAAAATGTGGAAGTTTCGAAGACAAACAATAGAAATGACCTAATTGATATGCAGCGGAAGATAAACTACAACAAGCAAGCCATAGTCAAGTATGCAATAGTGTTAACGTACGAAGACTAATAGCAGCTAGGTAGTAAGGATCAGGATGGAAGATAGTATGAAGCCAATCAACAATAGTAGTCAAGCAATGAAGTCAAACAGATAAGACAGATAAGCAATGACTTCATGAAGACAAACTCAAAGTAAAGGAGGGAAGGGATAGAACCAGTCACTTGTTGAAGACACAGGATTTGTTGGACCAGTTCCAGTTGCTGTGACAACTATACGTCTGGTTAGGGAGGCTGAGATTCAACTCAGAAGACCGCGTCTTCACCTTATTCCCCTTGAGCTAAGGACACACAGTCCTCGCCCAATCACTCTGGTAAGTCTTCAAGGTAGACTTCCGAACCTTCACAGACTTCGTTCACCGGCAATCCACAATGACTCTTGGATGCTCAGAACGCGACGCCTAACCGGCTGGAGGATACACAGTCCTCAAGTGTAATAAGTCTTCAGGTCACACAGACAGAAAGACTTCAGTGATGCCTAACACTCTTTGGCTCTGGGTGTTTGGGCTTTGTCCTCGCAAGGATTTCTCTCTCAAAGGCTTCGAGGTGGGTTGCTCTCAAAACGACAAAAGACGTAAACTAACTCTGAGCAGCCACCAATTTATGGTGTAGGGGGTGGGCTATTAATAGCCACAAGGCAACCCGACCTGATATGTCCGAAATGACCCTGGGTCACTAAGGAACTGACACGTGTTCCAACGGTCAGATTTCAAACACACACAACAACTTTACTTGGGCTACAAGCAAAGCTGACTCATCCAGCTCTGGATAAGATTTGCTTTCATTGTCTTCGCTCGAAGACATAGGATTTGGGTTGAGCATCACTTCAGTCACTCTAACTTAGTTCACTTGGACCCCACTTAACAGTACGGTGGTTCCTATGACTCAACACAGAAGAAAAGGAAACAACGAAACAACTCAGTCTTCGCGCTCCATAGTCTTCACTCAATGTCTTCTCATGTCATAGTCTTCAATGTGAACATCTTCACACACCACCATTGTCTTCAATGTCTTCATACATTTTTAGGGGTCATCTCCGGTAGGTAAACCGAATCAATGAGGGACACTACCTGGGTTATCCTGCAATTCTCACAAACGCATTAGTCCCTCAACCAACTTTGTCGTCAATACTCCAAAACCAACTAGGGGTGGCACTAGATGCACTTACACAGTGCAGTTCTTTTTAAAAACTAGGCCACAATAACCATGGGCTAATATTTATTGTAGTGACACTGGGCCTCCTACGGGCCGTAGAAACAGTGGGCCTTCTACGGGCCGTAGAAACAGTAGGCCTTCTACGGGCCGTAGAAGCAATGGGCCTTCTATGGGCCGTAGAAACAATGGGCCTTCTACGGGCCATAGAAACAATGGGCCTTCTACGGGTCGTGTCATCAATGGGCCTTATACGGGCCGTATCATCAATGGGCCTCATACGGGCTGTATGACCATAACGGGCCATCTTTAATAGGCCGTATTTGATGACGCTATGAAAATGGCCCAACGTATTAACAGACCACAAACGGGCCAATGTAACCACGGGCTAAATTTGGCCCACAAGCAAAAAATGACAGTAACGGGCCGTAAGTAAACGAATGCTGGAAATGAGCCCAATAATAAATGGGCTCTCAGAAGGCCGAAAGATAACATTTGCTGGAAACGGCCCAACTGAATAACGGGCCCTTAATGGGTATAAAGTGATATACTGTTCATTACGGGCCAGTTTCACCCGGGCCGTTAATGGGTGTAAAGTGATACACTGTTTGTTGTGGGCCAGTTTCACCACAGGCCGTTAATAGGCCAAGAGTTACATAGCGCCTCATATGGGCCGAAAGACCTCACGGGCCATACATGGGCCAGAAGTGAAAATGGGCTGGAATCATATTGGATGGCCCAGATGACGCTGCTCGTCCTGATTCAGATAGGGCGTAACGGGCCTTGGGTTAGCGGGCTGTAAATGGGTTATATGCGAACAGGCCGTTAACAGGCTTTCCATGGGCCCGGCCGCCACCTTTTAACCAAGTCAAACGGGTCGGCCTTTTCACAGGAATGGGCCTCTATTGGCCCGTGCCAATGTCGATGTATCATAGGCGCCTTCTGTCCAATGAGTGGATGACATCTGTCCCAACAGTGAGCCGACACGTGTTTCCTCCAGCCAATGATGATTTTACACGTGGAAAATCCCCATTGGTCGGGGCTATTAACGGGTTATCGGATCCAAAACCCGACCCGATAGCTTAACGGCATTCCGTTACGGTGGATGCCACGTGTCGGTCACCCTTGACGAAAGCACTTCTGTGACGCGTGATTTATCGTCATGGAAGTGGACACTTCCGTGATGATAATTTTGGTAATGTCATGGAACACTTCTACGACAGCACAGGTATGACTATCTTCATTCTGTCATAAAATCGTCATGGATGTACATGCATGACAAAATACGCGACCTACTGTGACAAACATGTATCATCACGGAAGTGTATTTTTTTTTGTAGTGTACTCATTGATCTTCAATTATATCTTTTTGGAGTAGTTTGTCAGTTGCTCTAGTGCTTCACTTATATCTTTTTAGAGAACGGCGGTGGTTTTATTTTAAAGAAATTGATGAACTATCATGCTTCACTTATATTATTTTGAGAGTCTTATAAATAGTATGGCAATTTGCTTAGGTTATGAATTTAGTCCTAATATGATGGGTATTCAAGAGGGATATTACAAAAACTTTCATATAAAGAGCATTGAATATATGAGAAGTTTGATTCCTTGCATTTGTTTTGAGATATAAACATGGCGATATTAGAGTCATGCTAGTGAGTAATTGTAGATTGGTAGAAATACTTGTGTTAAAGTTTGTGATTCCCGTAGCATGCACATATGGTGAACCGTTATGTGATGAAGTCGGAGCATTATTTATTTTTTGATTGTCTTCCTTATGAGTGGCGGTCGGGGATGAGCGATGGTCTTTTCCTACCAATCTATCCCCCCTAGGATCATGTGTGTAGTACTTTGTTTCGATGGCTAATAAATTTTTGCAATAAGTATGTGAGTTCTTTATGACTAATATTGAGTCCATGGATTATACACACTCTCACCCTTCCACCATTGCTAGCCTCTCAAGTACCGCGCAACTTTTGCCGGTGCATTAAACCCACCATATACCCTTCCTCAAAACAGCCACCATACCTACCTATTATGGCATTTCCATAGCCATTCCGAGATATATTGCCATGCAACTTCCACCGTTCCGTTTATTATGACACATACCATCACTGTCATATTGCTTTGCATGGTCATGTAGTTGGCATAGTATTTGTGGCAAGGCCACCGTTCATATTTTTTATACATGTCACTCTTGATCATTGCACATCCCGGTATACCGCTGGAGGCATTCATATAGAGTCATATCTTGTTCTAGTATCGAGTTGTAATTCTTGAGTTGTCAGTAAATAAAAGTGTGATGATCATCATTATTAGAGCATTGTCCCATGTGAGGAAAGGATGATGGAAGCTATGATTCCCTCACAAGTTGGGATGAGTCTCCAGACTTTACAAAAAAATAAAAGAGTCCAAAGAATCCCAAATATAAAAAAGAGGCCAAAGAAGCCCAAACAAAAAAAAGAAAAAAGAAAAAAATGGGAGAAAAAGAGAGAAGGGACAATGTTACTATTGGGAAACATAGTAATTTCAAAAAATTTCCTACGCACACGCAAGATCATGCTGATGCATAGCAACAAGAGGGGAGAGTGTTGTCCACGTACCCTCGTAGACCGAAAGCGGAAGCGTTAGCACAACGCGGTTGATGTAGTCGTACGTCTTCACGGCCCGACCGATCAAGCACCGAAAGCACGGCACCTCCGAGTTGTTGCACACGTTCAACTCGATGACATCCCTCGAACTCCGATCCAGCCGAGTGTCGAGGGAGAGTTCCATCAGTATGACGGCGTGGTGACGACGATGATGTTCTACCGACGCAGGGCTTCGCCTAAGCACCGCTACGATATTATCGAGGAGGACTATGGTGGAGGGGGCACCGCACACGGCTAAGAGATCAATGATCAATTTTTGTGTCCATGGGGTGCCCCCCTCCCCCGTATATAAAGGAGTGGAGGAGGGGGGCGGCCAAGGGGAGGAGGCGCACCCAAGGGGGGGAGTCCTACTCCCAACGGGAGTAGGACTCCTCCCTTTCCTATTTGGAGAGGGAGAGGGAAGGAAGAGGAAGGAGGGAGGAAGAAAAAGGGGGGGGGCTGGCCCCCCTCCCAATTCAGATTGGGCTTGGGGGGGGTGCCCCCTCCCTTGGTCCTTTCCCCTCCTTTCCACTAAAGCCCATTAAGGCCCATATACCTCCCGGGGGGTTCCGATAACCTCCCGGAGCTCCGGTATTGTCCCAATCTCACCCGGAACCTTTCCGGTGTCCAAATATAGTCGTCCAATATATCAATATTCATGTCTCGACCATTTCGAGACTCCTCGTCATGTCCCCGATCTCATCCGAGACTCCAAACTCCTTCGGTACATCAAAACACATAAACTCATAATATAACACTCATCGAACTTTAAGCGTGCGGACCCTACGGGTTCGAGAACTATGTAGACATGACCGAGACACGTCTCCGGTCAATAACCAATAGCGGAACCTGGATGCTCATATTGGCTCCCACATATTCTATGAAGATCTTTATCGGTCAAACCGCATAACAACATACGTTGTTCCCTTTGTCATCGGTATGTTACTTGCCCGAGATTCGATCGTCGGTATCTCAATACCTAGTTCAATCTCGTTACCGGCAAGTCTCTTTACTCGTTCTGTAATACATCATCCTGCAACTAACTCATTAGTTACAATGCTTGCAAGGCTTATAGTGATGTGCATTACCAAGTGGGCCCAGAGATACCTCTCCGACAATCGGAGTGACAAATCCTAATCTCGAAATACGCCAACTCAACAAGTACCTTCAGAGACACCTATAGAGCACCTTTATAATCACCCAGTTACGTTGTGATGTTTGGTAGCACACAAAGTGTTCCTCCGTTAAGCGGGAGTTACATAATCTCATAGTTATAGGAACATGTATAAGTCATGAAGAAAGCAATAGCAACATACTAAACGATCAAGTCCTAAGCTAATGGAATGGGTCAAGTCAATCACATCATTCTCCTAATGATGTGATCCCATTAATCAAATGACAACTCATGTTTATGGTTAGGAAACTTAACCATCTTTGATTAACGAGCTAGTCAAGTAGAGGCATACTAGTGACACTATGTTTGTCTATGTATTCACACATGTATTATGTTTCCGGTTAATACAATTCTGGCATGAATAATAAACATTTATCATGAAATAAGGAAATAAATAATAACTTTATTATTGCCTCTAGGGCGTATTTCCTCTAGTCTCCCACTTGCACTAGAGTCAATAATCTAGTTCACATCGCCATGTGATTTAACACCAATATTCATATATATATATGATTAACACCCATAGTTCACATCGTCATGTGACCAACACCCAAAGGGTTTACTAGAGTCAATAATCTAGTTCATATCGCTATGTGATTAACACCCAAAGAGTACTAAGGTGTGATCATGTTTTGCTCATGAGAGAAGTTTAGTCAACGGGTCTGTCATAATCAGAGCCGTATGTATTTTGCAAAATATTCTATGTCTACAATGCTCTGTATGGAGCTACTCTAGCTAATTGCTCCCACTTTCAATATGTATCCAGATTGAGACTTAGAGTCATCTGGATCAGTGTCAAAACTGGCATCGACGTAACCCTTTACGATGAACCTCTTGTCACCTCCATAATTGAGAAACATATCCTTATTCGACTAAGGATAATTTTGACCAATGTCCAGTGATCTACTCCTAGATCACTATTGTACTCCCTTGCCAAACCAGGGCAGAGTATACAATAGGTCTGGTCCATAGCATGGCATACTTTTATAGAACCTATGACTGAGGCATAGGGAATGACTTTCATTCTCTTTCTATTTTTTGCCGTGGTCGGGATTTGAGTCTTACTCAATTTCACACCTTTGCAACATAGGCAAGAACTCTTTCTTTGACTGTTCCATTTTGAACTACTTCAAATCTTGTCAGGGTATGTACTCATTGAAAATCTTATCAAGCGTCTTGATCTATATCAATAGATCTTTATGCTCAACATGTAAGTAGCTTTACTGAGGTCTTTCTTTTAAAGAACTCCTTTCAAACACTTCTTTATGTTTTCCAGAAAAATTCTACATCATTTCTGATCAACAATATGTCACTCACATATACTTATCAGAAAGTCTGTAGTGCTCCCACTCACTTTATTGTAAATACAGGCTTCACTGCAAGTCCGTATAAAACTATATGCTTTGATCAACTTATCAAAGCGTATATTCCAACTCCGAGATGCTTGCACCAGTCCATAGATGGATCGCTGGAGATTGCACATTTTGTTAGCACCTTTAGGATTGACAAAACCTTCTGGTTGCATCATATACAACTGTTCTTTAAGAAAACCATTAAGGAATGCAGTTTTGACATCCATTTGCCAGATTTCATAAAATGTGGCAATTGCTAACATGATTCGGACAGACTTAAGCATCGCTACAATTGAGAAAATCTTATTGTAGTCAACACCTTTGAACTTGTCAAAAACCTTTTTGCGACAAGTTGAGTTTTGTAGATAGTAACACTACTATCAACGTCCGTCTTCCTCTTGAAGATCCATTTATTTTCTATGGCTTGCCGATCATCGGGCAAGTCCACCAAAGTCCACACTTTGTTCTCATACATGGATCCTATCTCAGATTTTATGGCCTCCAGCCATTTCGTGGAATCTGGACTCATCATCGCTTCCTCATAGTTCGTAGGTTTATCATGGTCTAGTAAAATGACTTCCAGAACATGATTACTATACCACTCTGGTGCGGACCGTACTCTGGAAGACCTACGAGGTTATGTAGTAACTTGATCTGAAGTTTCATGATCATCATCATTAGCTTCCTCACTAATTGGTGTAGGAATCACTGGAACTAATTTCTGTGATGAATTACTTTCCAATTCGGGAGAAGGTACAATTACCTTATCAAGCTCTACTTTCCTCCCACTCACTTCTTTCGAGAGAAACTCCTTATCTAGAAAGGATCCATCTTAGCAACGAATATCTTGCTTTCGGATCTTTGATAGAAGGTGTACCCAACAGTTTCATTGTATTCTATGAAGATGCACTTCTCTGATTTGGGTTCGAGCTTATCAGGTTGAAACTTTTTCACATAAGCATCACAACCCCAAACTTTAAGAAACGTCAACTTTGGTTTCTTGCCAAACCATAGTTCATAAGGCGTCATCTCAACGGATTTTGATGATGCCCTATTTAAAGTGAATGTAGTTGTCTCTAATGCATAACCCCAAAACGACAGTGGTAAATCGGTAAGATACATCATAGATCGCACCATATCCAATAAAGTGCGGTTATGAAGTTCGGACACACCATTACGCTGTGGTGTTCCATGTGGCGTGAGCTGTGAAACTATTCCACATTGTTTTTAAATGAAGGCCAAACTCGTAACTCAAATATTCTCCTCTACGATCAGATTGTAGAAATCTTTATTTTCTTGTTACGATGATTCTCCACTTCACTCTGAAATTCTTTGAACTTTTCAAATGTTTCAGACTTGTGCTTCATTAAGTAGATATACTCATATCTGCTCAAATCATTTGTGAAGGTCAGGTAATAACGATACTCGCCACGAACATCAACACTCATTGGACTGCATACATCGGTATGTATTATTTCCAACAAGTCAGTAGCTCGTTCCATTGTTCCGGAGAACGGAGTTTTAGTCATCTTGCACAAAAGGCACGGTGCGCAAGCATCAAATGATTCATGACCAAGTGATTCCGAAAATTCATCTTTATGGAGTTTCTTCATGCGCTTTACACCGATATGACCCAAATGGCAGTGCCATAAATAAGTTGCACTATCATTATTAACTTTGCATCTTTTGGCATCAATATTGAATATGTGTATCACTACGATCGAGATCCAACAAACTATTTTCATTGGGTGTATGACCATTCAAGGTTTTATTCATGTAAACAGAACAACAATTATTCTCTGACTTTAAAATGAATAACCGTATTGCAATAAACATGATCAAATTATATTCATGCTCAACGCAAACGCCAAATAACATTTATTTAGGTTTAACACTAATCCCGAAAGTATAGGGAGTGTGCGATGATGATCATATCAATCTTGGAACCACTTCCAACACCCATCGTCACTTCACCCTCAACTAGTCTCTGTTTACTCCGTAACTCTTGTTTCGAGTTACTAATTTTTAGCAACCGAACAAGTATCAAATACCCAAGGGCTACTATAAACACTAGTAAGGTACACATCAATAACCTGTATATCAAATATACCCTTGTTCACTTTGCCATCCTTCTTATCCACCAAATATTCAGGGCATTTCCGCTTCCAGTGACCATTTCCTTTGCAGTAGAAGCATTCAGTTTCAGGCTTTAGTCTAGCTTTGTGCTTCTTCATGAAGTGACAACTTGCTTGCCATTCTACTTGAAGTTTCCCTTTCTTTCCCTTTGCCCTTTTCTTGAAACTAGTGGTCTTGTCAATCATCAACACTTGATGCTCTTTCTTGATATCTACCTTCGTCGATTTCAACATCACGAAGAGCTCGAGAATCATTTTCGTCATCCCTTGCATACTATAGTTCATCACGAAGTTCTAGTAACTTGGTGATGGTAACTAGAGAACTCTGTCAATCACTATCTTATCTGGAAGATTAACTCCCACTTGATTCAAGCGATTGTAGTACCCAGACAATCTGAGCACATGCTCACTAGTTGAGCACTCCTCCATCTTTTAGCTATAGAACTTGTTGGAGACTTCATATCTCTCAACTCGGGTATTTGCTTGAAATATTAACTTCAACTCCTGGAACATCTCATATGGCCCATGACGTTCAAAACGTCTTTGAAGTCCCGATTCTAAGCTGTTAAGCATGGTGCACTAAACTATCAAGTAGTCATCGTATTGAGCTAGCCAAACATTCATAACGTCTGCATCTGCTCCTGCAATAGGTCCATCACCTAGCGGTGCATCAAGGACATAATTCTTCTGTGCAGCAATGAGGACAATCCTCAGATGACGGATCCAATCCGCATCATTGCTACTAACATCTTTCAACACAGTTTTCTCTAGGAACATATCAAAATAAACATATGAAAGCAACAACGCGA
Organism: Triticum dicoccoides; assembly: GCF_002162155.2. Taxonomy (NCBI): domain Eukaryota; kingdom Viridiplantae; phylum Streptophyta; class Magnoliopsida; order Poales; family Poaceae; genus Triticum; species Triticum dicoccoides. Next base: position 574,637,349 of record NC_041393.1, read on the forward strand.
GCTATTGATCTACAACATAATTTGCAAAATACTACGAGGACTAAGTTCATGATAAATTTAAGTTCAATTAATCATATTACTTAAGAACTCCCACTTAGATAGACATCTCTGTAATCATCTAAGTGATCACGTCCAAATCAACTAAACCATAACCGATCATCACGTGAAATGGAGTAGTTTTCAATGGTGAACATCACTATGTTGATCATATCTACTATATGATTCATGCTCGACCTTTCGGTCTCAGTGTTACGTGGCCATATTTGCGTATGCTAGGCTCGTCAAGTTTAACCTGAGTATTCTCTGTGTATGCAAAACTGGCTTGCACCCGTTGTAGATGGACGTAGAGCTTATCACACCCGATCATCACGTGGTGTCTGGGCACGACGAACTTTGGCAACGGTGCAAACTCAGGGAGAACACTTTTATCTTGAAATTTAGTGAGAGATCATCTTATAATGCTACCGTCAATCAAAGCAAGATAAGATGCATAAAAGATAAACATCACATGCAATCAATATAAGTGATATGATATGGCCTTCATCATCTTGTGCTTGTGATCTCCATCTCCGAAGCACCATCATGATCACCATCGTCACCGGCGCGACACCTTGATCTCCATCGTAGCATCGTTGTCATCTCGCCAACTATTGCTTCTACGACTATCGCTACCGCTTAGTGATAAGGTAAAGCAATTACAGGGCGATTGCATTGCATACAATAAAGCAACAACCATATGGCTCCTGCCAGTTGCCGATAACTCGGTTACAAAACATGATCATCTCATACAATAAAATATATCATCACGTCTTGACCATATCACATCACAACATGCCCTGCAAAAACAAGTTAGACGTCCTCTACTTTGTTGTTGCAAATTTTACGTGGCTGCTACGGGCTTAGCAAGAACCGTTCTTACCTACGCATCAAAACCACAACGATAGTTCGTCAACTTAATGTTGTTTTAACCTTCTCAAGGACCGGGCGTAGCCACACTCGGTTCAACTAAAGTTGGAGAAACTTACACTTGCCAGCCACCTATGTGCAAAGCACGTTGGTAGGACCAGTCTCGTGCAAGCGTACGCGTAATGTCGGTCCTGGCCGCTTCATCCAACAATACCGCCGAACCAAAGTATGTCATGCTGGTAAGCAGTATGACTTGTATCGCCCACAACTCACTTGTGTTCTACTCGTGCATATAACATCTACGCATAAAACTAGGCTCGGATGCCACTGTTGGGAAACGTAGTAATTTCAAAAAAATTCCTACGCACACGCAAGATCATGGTGATGCATAGCAACGAGAGGGGAGAGTGTTGTCCACGTACCCTCGTAGACCGAAAGCGGAAGCGTTAGCACAACGCGGTTGATGTAGTCGTACGTCTTCACGGCCCGACCGATCAAGCACCAAAAGCACGACACCTCTGAGTTCTTGCACACGTTCAGCTCGATGACGTCCCTCGAACTCCTATTCAGCCAAGTGTCGAGGGAGAGTTCCGTCAGCACGATGGCGTGGTGACGATGATGATGTCCTACCAACGCAGGGCTTCGCCTAAGCACCGCTACGATATTATCGAGGAGGACTATGGCGGAGGGGGGCACCGCACACGGCTAAGAGATCAATGATCAATTGTTGTGTCCATGGGGTGCCCCCCTCCCTCGTATATAAAGGAGTGGAGGAGGGGGGCGGCCAAGGGGAGGAGGCGCGCCCAAGGGGGGAGTCCTACTCCCACCAGCAGTAGGACTCCTCCCTTTCCTATTTGGAGAGGGAGAGGGAAGGAAGAGGAAGGAGGGAGGAAGAAAAGGGGGGGCCGGCCCCCCTCCCAATTCGGATTGGGCTTGGGGGGCGCCCCCTCCCTTGCTCCTTTCCCCTCCTTTCCACTAAAGCCCATTAAGGCCCATATACCTCCCGGGGGGTTTCGATAACCTCCCGGAGCTCCGGTATTGTCCCAATCTCGCCCGGAACCTTTCCGGTGTCCAAATATAGTTGTCCAATATATCAATCTTCATGTCTCAACCATTTCGAGACTCCTCGTCATGTCACCGATCTCACCCGAGACTCCGAACTCCTTCGATACATCAAAACACATAAACTCATAATATAACCGTCATCGAACTTCAAGCGTGCAGACTCTACGGGTTCTAGAACTATGTAGACATGACCGAGACACGTCTCCGGTCAATGACCAATAGTGGAACCTGGATGCTCATATTGGCTCCCACATATTCTACGAAGATCTTTATCGGTCAAACCCATACGTTGTTCCCTTTGTCATCGGTATGTTACTTGCCCGAGATTCGATCGTCGGTATCTCAATACCTAGTTCAATCTCGTTACCGGCAAGTCTCTTTACTCGTTTCGTAATACATCATCCTGCAACTAACTCATTAGTTACAATGCTTGCAAGGCTTATAGTGATGTGCATTATCGAGTGGGCCAGGAGATACCTCTCCGACAATCGGAGTGACAAATCCTAATCTCGAAGTACGCCAACTCAACAAGTACCTTCAGAGACACCTGTAGAGCACCTTTATAATCACCCAGTTACGTTGTGGCGTTTGGTAGCACACAAAGTGTTCCTCCGGTAAGCGGGAGTTACATAATCTCATAGTTATAGGAACATGTATAAGTCATGAAGAAAGCAATATCAACATACTAAACGATCAAGTGCTAAGCTAACGGAATGGGTCAAGTCAATCACATCATTCTCCTAATGATGTGATCCCGTTAATCAAATGACAACTCATTTCTATGGTTAGGAAACTTAACCATCTTTGATAGTCAAGTAGAGGCATACTAGTGACACTATGTTTGGCTATGTATTCACACATGTATTATGTTTCCGGTTAATACAATTCTAGCATGAATAATAAACATTTATCATGAAATAAGGAAGTAAATAATAACTTTATTATTGCCTCTCGGGCATATTTCCTTCAGTTACTATCCTTTTTCCACACTTGTGCTTCAAAGTAGCACCATGTTCTTCATGATAGAAAGTCTCATATTTTATCACTTGCATATACTAGCGGGATTTTTTCATTATAGAACTTGGCTTGTATATTTCAATGACGGGCTTCCTCAAATTGCCCTAGGTCTTCGTGAGCAAGCAAGTTGGATGCACACCCATTTAGTTTTTATTTTGAGCTTTCATACACTTAGAGCTCTAGTGCATCCGTTGCATGGCAAAACCCTACTCAATTGCATCGATATCAATTAATGGGCATCTCCATTGCCCATTAATTTGCCTAGTTGATGTGAGACTTTCTCCCTTTTTGTCTTCTCCTCACAACCTCCACCATATTCTATTTCACCTATAGTGCTATATCCATGGCTCGCGCTCATGTATTGCGTGAGAGTTAAAAAAGCTTGAGAATATGAAACGTATGAAACAATTGTTTGGCTTGTCATCGGGGTTGTGCATGATGAAATATTTTGTGTGGTCAAGATAGAGCATAGCCAGACTATATGATTTTGTAGGGATAACTTTCTTTGGCCATGATATTTTGAGGAGACGTGATTGCTTTATTAGTATGCTTGAAGTATTATTGTTTTTATGTCAATATTAAACTTTTGGTTTGAATCTTATTAATCTGAACATTCATGCCACATTAAAGAACGTTACATTGATAAATATGTTAGGTAGCATTCACACTCCATAAATTCTTTCTTTTATCATTTACCTACTCGAGAACAAGCATGAATTAAACTTGGGGACGCTGATACGTCTCCAACATATCTATAATTTATGAAGTATTCATGCCATGTTTACAACAATTTTATATGATTTTGGTATGATTTTATTAGAACTAACCCGGACTGACGCTGTTTTCAGCACAACTATGGTGATTTTTTATGGAACAAAAGAGACCCCCGAAGCACCGGAGTTGGGCCAGAAGAGTCTGGAGGAGGCCACAAGCCTCTACGGCCCGCCCTACCCCCAGGCGCGCCCCTACGGCTTGTGGGCCCCTCGGACACCTCTTTGACTTATTTCCGACGCCAAAAATTCTTATAAATATAGAAACCTCCGAAAGGAACCCTAGATCAGAAGCTCCCGATTGGTTTTTTGTGGCTATAAAGGCTCCCGATTGGTTTTTTGTGGCTATAAATCTCAAGATAATATGCCGGCTCAATCTCTCGGAGGTGCTCATAGAGGTAGGGTGTGCGTATGTGCGTTCATAGAGGTGAGTGTATGCGTGTATGTATGAATGCTTGCGTCTATACTGTGTTCAAAAAACATAAATCATCTTTGTTTGGATGTAGACATTTTTTTTGGCATGCCACTGCTCCTTTACCGAATGTATAACATGTTTCTAACCAATATTGGCGTTTCTATTATAGGCAAAATCTTAATCAAGATGATCAAATTTGGCAATCAATCTTTTGATACATGGCTACCTTGATATCCGGAAGAAAAAGAGATATATCGCTACAACCCAATTATAAGGCGTGAAGAGTCCGTAGAATAGTACTATAATATGATATTTGGGAAACGCTTGCCTGAGTGTGAGCGTGTACGTGGGTCCTTTGTGTCTCCCTTTGTGCAACATCATGTGTGTTGCAAAATTATCTTCCGCAACAACACTCATGTTATAAAAAAATAAAGACGGAAAGAAAACCATAAATATTTTCTGCAACACTATGTGTGTTGCAATCTTTTCCCCGCAACAACACTTATGTTGCAAAAAATAATGAAGAAAGAAAATCTACAACAGCATCTACCTTGCAAAAGATTTCTACAACATAAGATTTGTTATTAAGTACTGTATCTGCAACACTATCCTTGTTACAAAGATGAGAAATCTGACGGTTGCCGAGACGGCGAAGCGTGGCCCATAATATTTTCGCTGTAAAAAAAGAGTAGTAGCATGATATTTTCGTTGTAAGAAAAAAGAGCAGTACGTATAATATTTTCAATTCCCGCTCGTCGTCGCTTTTTCCAAATTTCTTCGTGCTCTCCACCCCCTTCCTTCTCTAGGAAGACTCCGCCCCTCCGCCCCCCTTCTCCCGGAAGAAACCCACACCGGAACCGCAAAACCCCAGCCCACCCACCCAAAATTTCGACAACTCTCCTCCCCCCTCCCCCGTTCCCCTCCAAACATCTTCCAGAACCCGAGGAGGCGGAGGGCATCGGAGGCGAAGGCGAAGGTGAGAGATGTCGGCGAAGCTGCGGGTGGAGGAGCTCCGCGCCGAGCTGCAGCGCCGCGGCCTCGACGCCTCCGGCACCAAGCCGGCGCTGGTGAGCCGCATTCCCTTGTCGAAAACTTCCCTAGCAGTCACGAACGGTCCGACCGGGGGCTGCCTCGCGCTAGGGTTCCTCTCCCACACCCCCGCCGCCGCGAGGCGCGATGGCTGCTGTGGGGCGTGCGCGGCTCGGCGGGCTAACGGAGCGTGGGGTTGGGGGCCGGGGGTCAAGGATGAGCGGCGGTGCCGGCCTAAGGTCGCGTGTGGCAGGCACGGGCTGTGGCTGGCTGAGCGCGCGCGCGCGCACAGGCGGTAGCAGCAGTCACGGGCTGTTTGCGCTCCTTTTCTCTGAATTTTGCCTCGATGGCACCAGTAGCAGAGTCACGGACAGGGGCAGCAAATCTCTCTGAATTATTGGATTTCCCCCTCTGTCTGTTTGCGTCATCTAGATGCGATCCGCTGGCCAGCATTTGCTGTTGCGTGCACAATTAGTTGCCGGAATGCGCGCACCATGTGCTTGTGCAAATGTGTATATGCCCACACCCGCTTCGCTCTTGTGATGTGTATCTTTGTGCTTACAAACATTGACACGTATGGGGATTGTCGTTGTGACTTACGTCCTGCAATTCCTTCTCCACTAGGTGCTAAGGCTGGACGCTGCAATCTGTGAGGAAGAGAAGGAGGCGGCTTCTGCAGCTGAGATATGTAATGTAGATGGCATAGACGGTGTGGTCATGGATGGCAAAGCGGAAGGCAAGAGCAAAAGGAAGAGGAAAAGGCATGGTGAAGGTGAAAATGAGGAGGAAAATGACATTTTGGATGCGGCAAAGCTACAGAGCATGGGCTATCGTGAGCTGCAGGCTTTGGCCAAGGCACGGGGGCTCAACGCTAATGGGGGCAAGAAGGATGTTCTACAGAGGTTGCTCTCCAGCCCTGCTACTTCTGTTGTGGATTGTGGTATTCAGGACAAGAAGGAAGTAGCAGAAGGTTTGTTTGTCTATTAATTTCCTTATATTGGTTATTGTGTGGTAGGCTCTGAATTTTACCTGAGTATTAACTGTTCACTGTGTATTGGACTATTGGTGCAGCTGATGATGGGAAGGTTGAGGAATTGAAAAAGAAAAAAATGGTCACAGATGTGATGCTGGATGCGGCACAGCTACAGGGCATGGGCTACCGGGAGCTGCAGGCATTGGCCAAGGCACGGGGACTCGCAGCGAATGGGATCAAGAAGGATGTTATTGAGAGGTTGCTATCAACCCCTGCTAATTCTGTGGCAGTTGCAGATGGTGGTTTCCAGGACAAGAAGAAACTTGCAAAAGGTTGTTGATCTATTAATTTCTTGTATTAGTCACCGGAGGGTGAGGTTTGAACTTTACCTGTGCAACTGTTTTTTGGCATGGTGTTTATGCATTTTGTTGGTGCAGGTGGTGTTGGGGAGGTTGAAGAGGAGGTGAAAAAGGAGAAGATTGTCAAAGCCACGAAGAAAGGTGCTGCAGTGCTGGATGAGCACATCCCTGACGATATAAAAATGACCTATCATGTATTGCAAGTGGTGCGTGAGTACATTATTGGATAATTTTTCTTACCCATATTGTACCTTGGATGTGTGCACTTCAATTGAAACCATGGTTCACTGAATTCCTATGTCCTATGCAGTATGCATGCTGAGTGAGTTCAGATCAAAACATGATCTATCCATGAATGTCAAACTTAGACAATGCAAAACATGATCTCTCATGAATGTCAAACTTAGACAATTCCTCCAACCAAATTAAATATTCTCATTCATATGGTATCTGATGCATTACATCATGTTCAGGTTGTCACTTTGGCTGTAAATATTCATAGATGTGATAGCCTATGGCGGCACCCAAATATACCATCTTAGCAGGCCTAATTTTACCATGTATTTAGAGAATAGACCAACAAAAACTTTCACTGGCATCCTTCATGTATCATCTTAGTATTCACTATGTAGTATGTACAGTAGCTACAAAGCATTCATCTTAGTATTCACTATGTACAGTAGCTACCTTGAACGGTTATCTGTTCTTTCTACTATTTTGTTCACATCTTCGTTATACATATTCTATTGCAGGGTGACGAGATCTATGATGCCACCTTGAACCAGACTAATGTTGGAGACAACAATAATAAGTTCTATATCATTCAAGCTTTAGGTTTGTCCTGCAACTGCAAGTCACTGTTGCTTACTAGCATCAGCACCACGAACCTATGAATGATGGATAACATTCAATAGAAAATTAATTAGTGTTTGTTAACTGTAGAATCTGATGCTGGTGGAAGCTTCATGGTTTTCAATAGATGGGGGAGAGTAGGGGCACGAGGTCAACAAAAGCTACATCCCTGTTCATCACGAGACGAAGCAATAGACGAGTTTGAGGGGAAGTTTGAGGACAAAACAAAAAACAGTTGGTCCGACCGCAAGAATTTTGAGTGTTATGCAAAGAAATACACGTGGCTTGAAATGGACTATGGTGAAGTCGACAAGGAAACAGTGAGATTTGGCTTTTAGTACTTACGTTGCAGTTTAGCACCTTTGTTGTTTTTAATCCTGTGGCCTTCAAATTTCAGACTCAGGTTCAAAAGAAAGGTTCCATTACTGATCATTTAAAAGAGACAAAGCTTGAAACTCGAACTGCCCAATTTATATCCCTCATTTGCAATATAAGTATGATGAAGCAACAAATGATGGAAATTGGTAAGTAACTTGACAGTTGCTGCTTTTTCAACTGACATGAGCATCATAACATTCATCTGTTACAGTGAGCTTCTTATCTGTGTTTATATGCTAATCTGATATATTGTTAGCACTCTGCAATCTTCAATGATGTATCACCACCTTCATGTTCTGATGTGCCCCCATACCTGTATCCGTAGAACTTAGGTTTCTATGATCCAGGAGTTATAACTAGTTAGTTTTAGGAACTGAATACAAAGAGTTAATGGCCATACTAGAAATACATATGATCATCTGCTCAACTACTGGAGTTGGATTAATTCGTTTGAAAAAGATCTTTTATGTTCTATGTTGTCCCAAAAGTTCGTTCTTTGTTTTCGACAGGTAGATACCTGTTACTTACTCATGTAGCATTTGCTTTTACTAATTCATCCTGCCTAACCAATTAGGTTATAATGCTGATAAACTTCCCCTTGGAAAGCTAAGCAAATCTACAATACTTAAGGTGAGTTATTTTGATGCATCTTTCCTTGGAATTATCAATTCAGTATGCATATTACGTGTTGAAGAAAATAGCACATCAGTAACATGAACTCTAGTACCTCCTTTAGATTTAAATCGGTATGCGGTAACAGTTTGCATTTTGAGGTCTTGGTTTCATTTTCCATCATCTTGTCCTTTCTCTCTATTTTGATGGTGACTTTTCAAAGCTTTCCACAGGGCTATGATGTTTTGAAGAGGATTTCCAATGTTATTTCAAGGGCAGACAGAAGACAGCTTGAACAATTGACTGGGTGGGTCCATCTTCTGTTTTTATCTGACTGCAACCGTTAAATATAACAATTAAACATGCCAATTGTTTTTAGTGAAAGCTAGTTCAGGGTAAACATCGTCAGGTTTCATTTTTGATAAAATGGTTCGGTCACTAGGATGGACTACAGTTAATGGCTGTTTTGCCTATGTAGCATAGACTTATCAGGATCTGCAGCATGTAATGATGATAATTCTGCAATGCACGACATCATTCACCATATTTGTATGTCATGTTATTTAAAGACCTGTATTTACTACAATTTCTTATATTACCTTTGGCTACAGGGAATTCTACACCGTGATTCCTCATGACTTTGGTTTTAAAAAGATGCGTGAGTTCCAAACTTTCTAGATTAACTGAACTTACAGCCAGTATTTAGCATATCCGGCTATATTTTATACCTTGTAGGAGCAAATCTGATCTTCTAACAAATTTATCTGACAGGTGAATTCCTTATCGACACTCCTCAGAAATTAAAAGCTAAGCTGGAAATGGTAATAGTATTACTATGTTCGGCATGTTCGGCTTAATCTCAGCATTTTAACTGTCATGAGTTGTTAAAATCTTATGCTCAACAAATGATTCTTTTCAAGAAAACTTTCGGAACAATGAATCTTCTAATATTTATGTTATTTGTTATGTTCTAGTCTCCATCATGTACACTACTGTCTAAGGAAGAAACTTACCTGTCATCCATCTCAAAAGAGCTATCAGGGTTGTTCAAAATTTATGTGGATTGTAGTTTCACATTTAAATTGTTTTCTTGCAAATATTCATATTTGTATGCCACTATGAATTGCACCGTTCTCTCTATTGCCTCCCATTTCTATGGAATCTCTTCTCATTGTTATTTTGTTGCTTTTTCTTAGGTTGAAGCCCTTGGGGAGATTGAAATTGCAACTAAGCTTCTGGAGGATGATTCAAGTGACCAGGCATGATACTTTGCAAATAAATCTGTTTAAAGATATTGAACTCTGGAGTTACATCAGTTGCAAATTCTTTATTTATCTTTGATTTTCAAGCTTGTGGTTCATGTGATTATGCATAACATGCTTTCATACTGTCTTGGATAACCAAAACTGTGATATGAATTTCTACTTGTTGCTTAAACTTGTTTTCCCATTGTTTTAAGTAACTAAAGCATCTTTGTGCTTGTATACCCTTTGCACATGTTGCAACCTAACTGCAACATGTTCTGGAATGTAGGAGGATCCACTGTATGCTCGATACAAGCAACTTCATTGTGACTTTACGCCTCTTGAAGTTCATTCAAAAGAGTACTCTATGGTAATACTTCTACAAATAATCTCGACCCACAATGATATTTACGCCTCTTAAAACTACATATTGCTCGCCAGGTGCATGAAGTTGCAACTGTCATTATAACAACTTAAGTGGGGATATCTTTAGCATTTTCTTCATTTAAAATGTCTGAGTACTTTATTGATTGACTTATCACGCTTGAATGGCTTTACTTCTTATCCACTACATTTATTCTTTTTATCTTGTGAATGTTGATGTTTGTCAAGTTTTCTCTTGAAGGATTTTGGGTTTAACCATGTTTGAAATTCTCTGCTGTCCAGATAAAAACATATCTGACGAATACACATGGCAAAACACACTCGGGTTATACTATTGACATTTTACAAATGTTTAAGGTGTCAAGACATGGTGAAACAGAGCGGTTTCAGAAGGTCAGTGGGTCTTCCTAATCCGCCGTGTCTAAGCATTTCAAGAGAACTTGCTATAAATGTCTATTTCTCAAAATATTCTTGCAGTTTGCTAGTGCAGGAAACAGGATGCTTTTATGGCATGGTTCTCGGCTGTCCAACTGGGCTGGGATATTTTCTCAGGGTAATGCTATCCACGATTGTCATTGAAGCTTTTTATTCATAAGTATAGAGATAGATTTGTTTGTTTGTTTTATGAGTTATGACATACTAGTTGCTGTTCTCCCGGAAATAGCATTTGGGTCCCATCAAATGTACATTAAGATTAATTTACCTTCATCTGCATGAATTTGTGCTTCATTATTATCTGAATGTATTTTCTGGTGGAGCCTCTCTTATGTTAACTGCCTTTGTTTATAGCCTCAACTGTTTGTTAGTATAATGAATGGCAGTTCTAAAACTAACATGATTCTTGCTCCCAGGTTTGAGAATTGCTCCTCCTGAAGCGCCTGTTACTGGCTACATGTTTGGAAAAGGGGTTTACTTTGCCGATATGTTCTCCAAGAGTGCAAACTACTGCTATGCTTCACAAACATCTAGATCTGGGGTGCTGCTTCTATGTGAGGTCTGTTTATCGTTGTCACCTCCAAGTCCAAGATATCAGGATCTGGGATTTTGCATGTTAGATGTTAGCCCAAGCATTGTATTATTCACCTCATCTTATCCATGATTGAGTGTTGGTTTCAAGAGCCCAACCATTTTTGTGTGGTTATTCATGTGTTGATGACTTGCATTTCTATGTGTGGTCTGCTTTTAACTTTCCTCAACTTACATCTGTCAGGTTGCACTGGGCGATATGAATGAACTACTAAATGCGAAATACGATGCTGATAACCTGCCCAAGGGGAAATTAAGGTCAGTTTCTGATGCAACATGCTTTCGATCAATTCCAAAGCTCATTTGATTTGAAAAGCAACACCAGTTTTACATTATGTCCTTACTTAAAAAATCAAGTCTTTAATTAGTTAGTACTATTCGCTTACCACACAGGATCAGACAGGGGATAATATTGCTGTGTGTAAAGTGCACAATTCTATCAATTAGAACCTCCTCAGAAGCTTATAGTGTTTCTGTTTCAGGATGACGCAATGAAAATAGAACATGATTATCAGCAAGATCCATTTCTGCACATAAATATTTCTGTACTTGATTAATAGCATAAATATTGCTGTTGCTGCCTGATACGAGTATGAGAAACATCTGGTTGCAATCATTTCGATGCAGTACCAAAGGAGTTGGCCAGATGGCACCAGCGGAGTCGAAGGTCACTGAGGATGGCGTTGTTGTTCCACTCGGAAAACCGAAAGAGGAACCTTCAAAGAGGGTACGTTGTTTTGTTCACTTCGTTGGTACACTGTTGTAATCCAACCCCGTAGAAATACAGGAGCACTACGATGATTAACCATGTCTTTGGTTGCAGGGTAGCTTGCTGTACAATGAGTACATTGTTTACAACGTAGAGCAGATCAGGATGCGGTACGTGCTCCATGTTTCCTTTAACTTCAAGGGAGGACGGTAGACCAGGCAGTCTCTGGAAGCAGGAGGCAATGATGCGGGACCTCCATCGTAGCAAACCACTTTTGTGTAGATTGTTAGTGTAGGTGGTTTTTATCTTCAGGGGACTCGTTTTGTTGAGCAAATGTTTAAGCCTTTCCTCCCATTTTAATGCCTTTCCTCGCATTTTAATGCCGGTTCCAGGCTTCCAGACTCTGATGGCTGATGCTGCGTGTATATTTAATGGCGATCCATTTTCTCAATGACTATGCATTTCTTTATGGACAGCAACCAAAGTGAACGCACCCTGATGAACAGTAAAGTCTGGAGAAGTAGTAAAACTTTGTTTTCTTCAATGCAGCATGGGACGTCCCGTGCATTGATCAGCCGTTTGATTTAGACGGACATTCGGATACATATGCACCCCTTCTACTCCCTCTGTTCCTAAATACTCACTCCGTCTGAAAAAACTTGTCCCTCAAATAAATGTACCCCACCACTGGAGCCCGGCCGCGCCGCCGCCCCTCCCCGCGGCCTTCCTCTCTGCGGCCATCCTCCACCGCCCCCCTCCCCGCGGCCATCCTCCACCACTGCCGGAGCCAAGGTGAGGTTTTGTTCTTCTTTTTCTGTTTAGGTTTAGGTTAGTATTAGGTTTAGGTTTAGATAATTAGAAGAAGAAGAAAGATGAAAAGAAAAACAAGAATAAGTAGAAGAAGAAGAAGAAGAAGAAGAAGAAGAAGAAGAAGAAGAAAAGACGGCAGAGGGTAATGATCTTTTATAGTAGCTTTATTTAATTTTTAAAAATCAATTACCATTCTGTAGCCGGTCACTATTCTTTGTGAAATAAGTTCATTTTTATCATTACCTCTATCACAACATGATCAAGAGAAAACCACCTTTACTTGTCCTTTTGGAACTTATGCTTATAGATGTATGCCTTTTGGTTTATGTAATGCACCTGCTACCTTTCAAAGATGTATGATTGCTATATTTTTTGACTTTTGTGAAAAGATTGTTGAAGTTTTCATGATTGATTTTTTCGTTTACGGAACTTCTTTTGATGATTGTTTAAGCAATTTTGATCAAGTTTTGCAGAGGTGTGAGCAAACTAATCTTGTCTTGAGTTGGGAGAAGTGCCACTTTATGCACCACTGGAATCAAGGAATTTGCCATCAGCCAGTTCTTTATCGTCTGCTAGCGGACGACACAGAAGGCCTAGTACTAGATACATCCATTTGAGGAACAATCTTGGGACAAGTTTTTTCCGACAGAGGGAGTATAAGTCTTTTTAGCGAAAGTGTCTTTCCGCTTCCGAGCTCAAATAATCTCGGTGAACAGTAAAATAAAAAAACAATTAAAAAAATTCCAACTTTTTTGGGAGAAACATTGGCAAAAGTTCTATTCCCTCCATTCCTACATATTTGTCTTTTTAGAGATTTCAAATGGACTACCACATACGGATGTATATATACATATTTTAGAGTGTAGATTCACTCATTTTGCTTCGTATGTAATCACTTGTTGAAATCTCTAGAAAGACAAATATTTAGGAACATAGGGAGTAAGTGCTTGCAAAAATTCATCATGTAATCACATTTCTATAAGGCATGAAAAAAAATCAGTGCTCTAAAATGCTTTTGAAAGTAGTATTTTCAGAGTATCGATTTTGTTATTTCCACGCCTTCTAGGAATGTGATTTCATGAATTTTTTTGCAAACACTCAAAACTTTGTCAATGTTTCTCACAAATTTTTTATGGATTTTTTTGAATTTGTTTTGATTTTACTGTTCATCCGAGCTCATTTGATAGCTCGGGAGCATAAACTACGCGCCCTCTTTTCAGAGATTATATTATGGACTACATACGAGTAAATTGGGTGAATCTACACTTTAAAACATATATATAGTCCCTATAAAAGTCTCTAAAAAGACTTATATTTAGAAAACGGAGCGAGTATCAGTTTATGTGATTGCAAAGTTTGAAATCATTTTATCTTATGAACCGAAAGCCCGGTTTAACTTCATTTTGCATATTTATGTTCCTGGTGACGAGGACTTTTAAACCAAGATCACTCTTGAATATTTTGATAATTTTTAAATTTTGATTTGATTTTCAAATAATGATGAAACCTTACGAAAGATGGTGAAACTCCATGGAACTTGCTGCGGAATTCTTTTAGCGTGTACCCATGGTCGTGATCTTGTGGCAGCTGTCTATTTAATCAAGTTTTAGACTTGCATGGTTTGATGATTACAAAACCACTAGTATGATTGCATATGCAAGAAAAATGTTGATTTCTCATCAACATTTACATCATTACATAAGCAGGTATGGTAGCAGTATGTGCACCATTTCATAAGAAAAACGAGATACACGGTCCCATGACCCGCTGCGGCAGCTGCTGCCACCTGTGGTACCGTGTAGCTTTTGAATTGAGCCCAAAATTTTTAATTTTACTGTTCATCCAAGCTCTATAAAAGTCTCTAAAAAGACTTATATTTAGAAAACGGAGCGAGTATCAGTTTATGTGATTGCAAAGTTTGAAATCATTTTATCGTATGAACCGAAAGCCCGGTTTAACTTCTGTTTGCATATTTATGTTCCTGGTGACGAGGACTTTCAAACCAAGATCACTCTTGAATATTTTGATAATTTTTAAATTTTGATTTGATTTTCAAATAATGATGAAACCTTACGAAAGATGGTGAAACTCCATGAAACTTGCTGCGGAATTCTTTTAGCGTGTACCCATGGTCGTGATCTTGTGGCAGCTGTCTATTTAATCAAGTTTTAGACTTGCATGGTTTGATGATTACAAACCACTAGTATGATTGCATATGCAAGAAAAATGTTGAATTCTCAGCAACATTTACATCATTACATAAGCAGGTATGGTAGCAGTATGTGCACCATTTCATAAGAAAAACGAGATACACGGTCCCATGACCCGCTGCGGCAGCTGCTGCCACCTGTGGTACCGTGTAGCTTTTGAATTGAGCCCAAAATTTTTAAACCACATAGCTTCTGAATGGAAATTTTCATTTCTGGTCTGCTTACATATTCGGGGTCCTGGTAAGGCCAAGTACAACGTGGCACTAATGACAGGTGCTAAGGCTAAGAATCCCGGCCGTTTTGCTAGCCCGGAAAGAAATTCGCTCCCACGAAGCCAAACTTGGCACCGAGCGCTTCAGTTCACGGATAAGCCCCTGCATTTTTTATGAATTAACCCGCAATACGCACTTAAGTCATAACCAAACCGTTATTTTACATTTTTACGGAAACCCCCCTAACGTATTAGATAATTCACCCACCGATCATATATAAGTAAAACAAATGTTTTTCTAAATTATTCATATCTTTTAAACCGTAACTCCGATTTTAACATGTTATATATGAAAATTGATAAGAAAAATGTGTAGAATCTGAATATGATGTTATTTTGTTTGTTAAATATTTTTTAAATATTATTTTGGAAGATATTTAAGTCAAACAAATATTTTTCTTATTTATCCATATCTATTAAACCATAACTCCGATTTTAACATGTTATATATGAAATTTGAATAGAAAAATATGTAGAATTTGAATATGATGTTATTTTTACCTATTAAATATTTTAAAATATCATTTTAAAAGCAAACTTGTAACCTATAGGGCACGTCCGTTTTTCTTTCGTACCACGACGATCTGGATTGCAAATAAACAACCACTAAAATCATAAAGAGACGAAAGAAAACATCGATAACCACACATGAGCACCTCTGAAAAAACTGGCAGGGGAAAAATAACATTCAAACACACTTTGGTTTGTGTGAACACTGAGGCCACTGAGGGTGAGAAGGAGGATAAGCGGCAACATAAAAATGATGCCTCGCTAAAATAAAGTGCATGAACATATTATGGTTATTGGGTTAAGAGTGTGTGTTATTTTTTTCTCCCGTTGCAACGCACGAGCTCTTTTGCTAGTATATACAAATGCAAGGCTCAGTGTAACGCTGCCCCCACCAGAGAGGGTGGTCAGGATTTCTCATCCGGTGCAGGTAGCATGGCTAGTGCGAGGGCATTCAAGGTAGGGTAGGTGGGGCCATGGGGCACATGTGGCACTACAACCATAGGTTGGCCGGCACCAGCGGTGAATCCATGGCAAACGAGGGAGGTCGGGATAGGAGGGGAGTGATACAAACGCGTGTTGATTTCTTGAGTGAGCTCGGTAGCTGCGTGGGAGATGAGGTGGCTTGCTTTCCTTGAGAAAGTAGTGACGTCGGCGAGCAGCCTCAATCGTAGCGTTTATATTGGGAGCGGAGGGAGGCAATGATTGTGGTGGCTAACTATCGACGATTACGTAGGCCACGATGCACATGATCCCATTAGTTACTGGCCAACATTAGAGGGACATGATGGTCAACAGCAGAGGTATGTACACTGT
>NC_041393.1:574654405-574656705 GCF_002162155.2 Triticum dicoccoides
GGGGGAGGGGGTGGATTGGTAAGAAATTAGCCCCCCCCCTCAAATAATGAAGTTTGGCTGGGATTCCGCATCTAGTGGAGGTAGCGGTGGCGGGTGTGAGAACCTTGTGGGCCAGGCAGGTGGGGGCCGTGGGGGCACTGTGAGCACTCTGGGCATAGGGCGACTGGTATATGAAGTGAATCCATGGCAGCCGAGGGCGGTTGGGAGAGGAGGGGAGTGGTACCGACATGTGTTGGTTTCTTGAGTAAGCTCGGTAGCAGCATGGGAGTGGTGTCTTGCTTTCCTTGAGAAAATAGCGAGTGACCGACCTCGATCATAGCGATTATATTGGGACCAGAGGGGAGAAAATGAGGGTTGGCTAGCTGCCGGTGATTACGTAGGCCATGGCACGTTGGTATCTCGTTAGTCACTGGCCCATGTTAGAGGGACATGATGGCCAACGATGGAGGTTTGTACAGTATTGTGTGTGTGTGTGTGGGGGGGGGGCGCTGATGGTATAATACACCGGGGTGTCTCTCAGAAGGGAGCCCGACAGTTGGCCTCCCATGGGACCCAAATGGCCTAGAACGAAGCCCGACGATATGAGGGAACCTAGAGGCCTAGATAGATCTCGGGCACCATCTTGAGCAAACTAGGAGGACGTCGACACAAGATCGGGCGAACCCTCATGCAAACCCTATCCCCGACCGTCTATATAAGACGGGGCTAGGGGTAGCCATTCCATGTATATCATACTCTTGGTAGCAAGAAACGCCATCTCCATTGTAAACCCGGATGGCCCGAACTTGGGTAACCCCCTCGTGTGAACTCCGTTCTGGCACTTACGTTTGCCACCCTACTGAGGGTACTGACAGTTCTACGTAATGTCAGTTGGCACGCCAGGCAGGGGCTACGCTGGCCGGAGACCAAGTCCAGATTGGATCTCCCACCGCTTCTGGAGGTCTCCCACCGGGAAAGAGCCTCAACTTCGTCTCCTTCACCTTCACCATGGACAGGGCATGCTGAGTCAACACGAACCCACCCGTCTCCCACTTCTGCACTATTTTATTTAGGTCGCTAGCGTTCGACATCAACCGCTATGGCGACCTCCATTTGTGCGTCCCGCCACCGTAGCAAGTCACGTACATGGCCTCATCAGACTTCGCGTCATTCACACTACCGACCTCTGTCTCGGAGGAGGTACACCTTGAGCCGGTGGGCATGGCCGTCGAGGCTAGTTAGGGTCCTGGCCTTGAGATTGGATCGCTTCTTCGACCTCACGATGTCAAATCTGGTCGCTATGGTATGTGATAACTACTTCATCAACCACATACCAGAGGGTTGCATCCTGGATGACATCTCGGAGTGGAGCCTCAGCTCTGCTAGTCTTTCTCGCTCCTGCGAATGGAGGACGACGAGGCAAGTATCGTCTCCATCTCAGCGATATAATGCGACGAGGCCTGTGCCATCACCATCACGGAGACCGATGGCAGTGAGGCAAAACCCTTGCACCGGCAACTGATGATGAGGCCGTCCCAAAAGATATCACTTTGGAGCAGGTCTTAAATGACAACACTAGGTGCCCCCCAAACAATAGATCATCGGCGCCAGGCGCATCCCCACTTGTCAACAACATCAACAAGGCCACGATAACATACGTGGCTCCACCAGCCATGCCTATCCGCTGTAGGATGCCCACCCGAGTACATGCGCCAGGGCTTGTTGCCTCGATCGACCACCTCACCAGCAAACGAGGAAGAAGGAGCCGGCCGAGGCTTATTGGGCTCCGGTCGGCTTTGGCAGGGCCGACCGCATGCCTTGCCAGCCCGACCGGCTGGCCGTGACATGGCTCAACCACTAATCGGCTGACGCATGGCGACCTAGCCATGACAGAGTGTCCAATCGGCTACAACTAATTAATGAAATCGTGTGTTATTTCTCTAATTAATGAAAAAATGTATTGTTTTTAAAAAATAGCGTGTATGTGTGGCCTCTAGCTTTCGGGGATGGATGTTGGCTCTTGAGGCTTGAGGGATCGGTGACATGGATTCAAATCAACCGGTGTTAAAATTCAAAACAAAGAGAGGAACTATGTAGACTGATGTATAGCTTTTCCCTTTGTATTGATGTGAAAAATGGAAATGGAGGTCATCAGGCACCCTGCCGATGCATGCAGACGATGTATAGAGAAGTTCCTTATTCATGTTTTTTTAGCCCAGCACGAGTTTCGCTTGACGGAAGTGTTCTACGCAACCGGCCATATGCACACCACAGCCAACCAGCCAGCCGGCCGCATCCGGGTGAACGATCTACACTTTCTC
>NC_041393.1:574657049-574683186 GCF_002162155.2 Triticum dicoccoides
TCAAAAAAAAAAAAAAAAAGGGTGAACGATCTACACGCTCATGGCGTGGGCTAGGGAACTATGCTCAACGCCATACTGGACC
Organism: Triticum dicoccoides; assembly: GCF_002162155.2. Lineage (NCBI taxonomy): Eukaryota > Viridiplantae > Streptophyta > Magnoliopsida > Poales > Poaceae > Triticum > Triticum dicoccoides. The sequence continues at coordinate 574,657,132 of NC_041393.1, forward strand.
CTGCTGCCGGCCGGAATGCCGACGACGCAAGCACGCCCGACGAGACGACCGTGTCAAGCAATTTGTCCCGGCTTGCTTTGCTTCTCCACATGCACGGCACGTTGCGTTCCACATCTTAGAAAAGGGACTCTTCTGTGAGGCGCCCTACCACAGCCTCCTCGACCATGTTCACGCCGCTCGCATCAGCAAGCTCGACATCAACAGTGTTGAGTATCATGATTATTAGGAAAGCTAGGATAGTGCAGGATACACATGCATCCTCACCGCCGCCGCCGGCGACCTTTGCCTCGCCGGATGGTCATGTAGCCCTTACGGAGCCGGCGGTCCTCGCATCGCCATCTCACTCCTATGCGGCGGCGCTGCCGGGAGGATCGAAAGGGAAGGCGAGGCCATTAGGCGCAGATCATGGAGATGCCGAGGATGGTGAGATCCAGAGAATGGAGGGGTCAAGATCGAGGCAGTGGGAAGTTCATTTCACCGATGTGATGGCATCCGGCGCTGGATCGTGGGCCGTCTCCTTTTCAATCCAGAGTCAAGATGGGTGGTATTGTTGGATATGGACAACGACGTCCTAGCCGGCGATTACCTCCACAATGACGTCCATATCCAGGTAGGGTTTCGCTTCATGATTGATGTTTACGACGTGGCTGTTGGTCGTTGTATGCAGGAGCAGGTCCAGGAGGCGACGAATCTCATTGATCTGACGACGACACCCAATCAAGGAAAATCGGGAGGACGTTTCTGGGTTCTTGTTTAGAGCGATGACAAAGAGGATATCGAGATCGGTCATGCCTCAAGGGATATTACTACGGCCTTGGTGAATGTGGTGACAGCGAAGCTGCCGGCGTTATCTGAACTTGATCGACGATCCAAGGCTCCGAAGAAGACAAAGCCGTTCGTGAAGAGCTTTTTTATGGTACCCTATACTGCTATGGAAAAGGGAGCAGTATATACCTAATCTCACCGTTCAATTCTTGAGGGTATTTTAGACCTCTAATTTTTCACATTAAAAGAAAACCAAACTCTTATTAGTTTGTATCTGGAATCTGTCATGGCTATCGACTGTCGAGAGAAAACGCCGCCGACTCAATCCAGACGCGCCGTCTCCCATATTGCACGCCCCGGCCATCTAACTCCCCCTCACCGCCGCCGTGCTAGTTCACTCCATCCATATCTAGCTGTCTGCATGCTCCTCTTGTAGCCTCACAAATCCGTAACCTTCCAACAGGCCTCGAACGTCCGCCGCCTTGTTACGGATTAGAAGTTCAGTTATCCATATTTGGCTGCATCGTAGAAACTGAGTGATGACAAAAACTTTCTTCCAAGGGGCTAGCTGCCGCTGCTAGGAAATAACAAACCCATCACTGAAATTGCCAACAGCCTGAACCAAGTAGTGCAGCTTAAAACCTGAATTTGCATTGGACCCAACTCTCTACAAAGGTGAACACTAAATTATCCGTCAGCGCCTGTCACCTGTGGGATGAGGGTACCTCACATCGGGCCTGCCGAATAAGAGAAGCTGCGCCATTCTGCCCTCACATCCGGTGTAGGCACGAGACGTCGGGTGCCGACTGCCGAGACCTGCGCCATGCCGCCGAGCGCCTGATCCACGAGCACAGGCTGGCCGAGGAAGGGACGAGAGATCGGCTCGCCGAGGGAGAATGCGTGGGGCGCCTCAATCTGACGAGCTGAAACTTAAAAATCTTCCCGAGTTGCCCTCAAATCACATATACCGCTTACGTTGATCGAGCAGTGCAGTCTTTATACTGCTAAACCAATTCCAACAGTATATATCTCTTTGGGCCGTTGGATCTTCCAGAATGGAGGGCCCGTATTCATTACCCGGTACCGTAAAAGAGCTCTTCGTGAAACCCTGGATTGGGCCGATCCCGAAGGTAACCCGTGCACCGATTACCTTGTCCGATTTCATTCCGGGGGCATGGACGCTAATTACTAAGCGGAGGAAAGGCCGGCTATCGGGGCCGCCGTCGTAGCCGCCGGCGGTGGCGAGGACGGCCAGTGAAATTCGAGCGGCCAGACGGGCACGCTTGAAATCACTGTTGGGCCGCGAAAACGGGTCAGACACGACGTTGGTCGGGCTCTCTGGTTACTGGGTGTGAGGCCCAGGGGGAGGCCCTCACGTCCCTTTGTCCCTGCATGCATCACCGGCACCCGAGGCATCGCATTGTGTTTCTGCTGCTAGGGTTTTTCGGCCTCCGGGGTTTCCAACGCTAGGACCTGGAAGGGCCTCGAGACGGGTTTTCCTATTTGACGCTGCAGGCGCCGGTTTTAGCTTTTTCCGCAAACCAGCGCCTGCAGCGGTGCTAGCTGGGCCGGCCCATTAAAACAGTTAGCGTTTTGCTTCTGCTTTTTAAAAAGTGCAAAAAAGGGACACTGCACGAATCGAACCTGAGACCTGCACCTTCACAGCGAACGGCGCTTAACAACTACGGCCAGCCTTTGCTTACCCACGACATCTTCTTGCGTGCTTCTTATTCTTTCTCCAGTTCGAGTTTTCCTTTTCTGTTTCTTTTTTTTCTTTTTCTTTTTCTTAAATGCGTGATTGTAAATTAATGAACATTTCCTTCCAAATCAACAAACTTTCTTCAAAAATCCATGAACAGTTTTCAAATTTTGTGAACTTTTTTAAACTTTGATGAACTTTTTTCAAAAATCCATGAACTTTTTTCAAAAATCCATGAACTTTTTTTTAAAATTGGATGAACTTTTTCAAATTTGATAAAATTTCTGAAAATCCATGAACTTTTTTCAATTTTGATGAACTTTTTTCAAAATCGATGAACTTTTTGTTTGAAAATTGATGAACTTTTTTTCAAGTTTGTGAACTTTTCTTGAAAATTTATGAACTCTTTTCAAAATCTATGAACCTTTTCAAAACTTATGAACTTTTTTAAACATTGAATATATGTTTTTAAAAAAGATGAACTTTTTTCAAAAGTCGATGAACTTTTTTCATAAGTCGATGAACTTGGTTTCAAAATTGATGAACATTTTTCCAAGTTTGTGAACTGTTTTGAAATCATTGATTTTTTTTCTAATTCATGAAAATTCTTTGAATTCACAGTTTGTTTCAAAATCTGTGAACTTTCAAATTTTCTTCAAATATTTTTTCAAAAAACATGTTCTGACATACAGGGGCAATGGACATGAAGTTCATGCCCCTCACATCGTGCGAGATTCGATCAAATGCATCGAGCTAGACTTCTGTGTTAAATTGATGATAAATATGTTCACCTACAATTTGATTTGAGTCAAGTTGATTGTGTTAAACTGTAACAATAAGAAGACATTTATCGCAACACTCTTGTAAGTCTGTGCCATTACAAGTTGTAAAATACAATGATGTTTGTCTAACGTCTTTATTTCTATAAAAAAATTCCGTGGCAACGCACGGGCATTCAGCTAGTATGCAGTAAATAGCGTCGCTATACTTACTTCTTAAATTGTTTGCGCCCTAAGTATTCATTAAAGCATGTTTGGTCCAGTGGTTGGGCAACACACACCAGAGGTGGATGTCGTGGGATCAAATCCTCATGAGAGCTGTTTTTTGCGCTATTAATGAATTTTCACTGTGCTGCCTGTAGTGGAATGGGCCAGCTTCGAAACCGGCCCAACGAAGGAACGTGTAGGCGCCAGGTTACCCAATCGGCGCTGAAGGCGCCGACTAGGAGCTCCCCCTCGAGACTTACCTGCGGCGCCAGCGTGATGGCTGGCCAGGGTGGTCCGCCACATGCTAGGCTAGGACCGCCGCCTGCTGTGGGGGTGGGGCGCGGTGGGCCGCCACCTAGGCAGGGGTCACCGCCCGCTACGGGTCCGCCCACCTTGGGGCCTCCGGTGAGGACGGCTACCGGCCGGGCTAACTTGCGGCAGTAGGAGGAGCCTGCTCCACCGTCGGCAGCCAAGGCGTAGGTAGTTGGACGTGGCCGTGATGCCGATCCGGGATGGGCTGAGCACGGCTGTAATGGCAGAGATCACCGCTACAACCGGTACGGGCAGTGGGGTGATGACGGTTACGATGTTTATGGCGAAGATCAGCATCGGGGGTCATCTTCTGGTGGCAGCCGAGGCTTCAATGAGTACAATGGCGGCAGACCGGGATGCGGTTTCCAGGGGCTGCCTGGAAATTTTGTGGAAGGTGTTGCTAGGCCCAACGACAGGTTTCAGGGTGGGCATCGTTTCCGCGTCGGGAGAGGGGGAGGGCAGCACCCACCTCCACCACCGCCGGCTGCCGAAGTAGTGCAGACGCCCCAAGTGGCGATGATGGATATCACAACAGCGGCGGCTTCACCTGCTTTACCCGAGGTGGCTGCGGGCGCGGTTCGGGCTCTGGCAGCGGTTAACATCCTAGTACCCATTTCTGGGGCTACTAAGACAGGTGATAGTGGAGCTGACAAGGGTTCGGACAAAACTGATGGTGAAAAGCTTTCGAAGTGGGCTATGAAGAAGAAGAAGTTGCCTTGGTATAGATGTGGCGAGCCGGGACATTTTGTCGCAGAGTGTACTAATGAGCTTTGTGATTACTGCCTCAGATCGCAGCATTTTTCCGGTGAATGCCCGCTTCTTTCAGGCCCTAAGCCAGGGGTTAATATATATGGAGTTTGTTGTCAGTAGTTGATGTTCTTTGAGTGACCTGATGTGACACCTATGACTCATGTGGTGGAGAGTTCTTTTCCAGTAGTGGTTAAGGTAACCAATGGGTCCATGACAAGGACTCAGATTGTGAAACAGTTGAGAGAGTTGGTACCGGGCAACTATCAGCGGCATCTTGACAAGTTGGAGAACCAGACTTACAAGGTTGATTTCCCCACTAAGGAGGATCAGTTGCATATATATACTGAAATTTGGCATGTGCAGAGTACCGAGTACTAGCATTATTATGGCTTTTGATGAGTGGAAGCAGAAGGACCCCGAGGGTACACCTTTAGAGAAGCTCTGGGTATGGTTCTATGGTGCACCTTGCAAACCGGTTAATCACTTTTTGGCAGCCTGGAGCTTGGGATCACTCATTGGTAGACGGAACAGGTAGACATGCCTTTCACTCACGCACAAGGAGTGGCGAGGTTACTACTCAGTGTGGTCAGTCTTGAGTTCGTGCCAGATGTAGTCAAGTGGACACATAAGGGGGTCACGTACATATTAGAGATTGAGATTGAGGATACACCGATACCTCAGGAGGGGGAGGAGCTTTAGGATATAGATATGACCGAGGGGGATGGAGCTCCTGGGAATCAGGATAAGGGGGCTGAGAGCACACCACGAGAGACGGCTAAGGGGCCGAATTCGCAGTTGGATAAGGCAGATAAGTCTGCTAAGGATGCGTCATCTTCCATGACTCCGATGAATACGCTTCGATTTGGTTCTTTTGGAGCGAGGTCTGCGCCTAGCCGCTTATGGAGCAGCCGAGTTGAGGCGGATGATCCGGCGGAACTGAAGCTACCGCCAGTGCCTGACTATGTGTCGCCGTCGGTACCTTCATCTCAGCAGGTAAACTTCGGGCTGAAGGTTTCACCTAGACGTGAGAGTGTGGCATTCGGAGGGATGGTCGACAAGGAGGCTCGTTGCCGCTCACCTCGTCCTTCACCTTCTACCACCCCGGGCGGGCAAGGGAGGAGTGCTCCGAGGACCTCGCCTACAGCTGTTTCAGCAGCCATCGTTTCACCACGCACGTGAGGGGGGGGGATGAAGTGGGCAGGAGGCCCGCACCATCTTCTCCCCTGCGGCGGCCTCTACGCACCTTGGGGAGGGGCATGAGCATGAGGCTCGCGACGTTCTCTCCCCGCGGGATAGCACCGGCCGACGTGGTCAGGAGCATGGGCAGGAGGCCCGAAACTCATCCACAACGGGGAAGAGTCCTCGCCACGATGAGGAGATGGGGGGGAGTGGGATTGTTGAGCAGGTGGCTCCACGATCTAGCTCGCAAACGCCTCAAGAGAGGACTACAGAGGAGCTGATCGCTTTTGGTGGGATCATGGATACGGTGACGGCTGGCAGGTGTGTCAGTGACCGGATCCAGGGTCAACCAGATGCCGATGACCTATAGTTAGGGCGCACCATGAGGGCGGCCAAGCTTCGAGATGTCGAGGCAACTATAGGTATGTCCTTGGATACGAGTTGTTCAATTTTGCATTTTACCGATCATGAAATTACCGATAAAGCAAACGAAATAGGAATTTCTTTGGGTTCGAATGAGAAGGAGGTGGCAAAATCAGTAAATTATCTTTTAGATTTAGAAGCGGAGAGAGCTTCTGAGATAATTCGTAATCTCGCATCAGTCAGACCTATGAATGATGATGACATGAAAAATTTAGGAATGGCCGCTCTTACAAACATATGTACTAATCTCTTGCCTAATACGGATGTCGAAGATGAGGAAGGATCGGAGATTGTGGACATTGTAGAGCCTCTAATGACAGAGGGTAATGTCTCGAGTTCTGCCAATCATACATTCCCGCAAGATGATGGGGAGAAGCCTAAGAGACCCTGGAAACAGAAAATATATCCTACTCGGCGGTTCATAGGAGTGCTAGGGTTAAGCTTAAGAAAAAATTTCATGATGATCTATGAAAGGAATCTTTTGGAATAGCAAAGGTCTAGCTGACTTGGCTAAAAGAAGGTTCTCGGCAGAGACAATGATAGAACAAAAAATAGATTTCATTGCTCTACTTGAAACAGGGCGGGATAATTTCACCACACAATTCCTTGGAACTCTATTAGGAGGAATCGATTTTGACCGACACCATTTACCTCCTAGAGGAAGATCCGGTGGGATTTTGCTAGGGGTTCGGTGCGAAGTGCTTGAGGTAATTAATGTGGTCTGGGGGGACTTTGCGGTCAAGTTTTGGGTGAGATTGAAATTGGATGGCTTCCGATGGTCTCTTGTAGCGGTTTATGGGGCAGCACAACCCGAACTTAAACCAGATTTTTTAGCCGACTTGGTGCGGATTTGTGGGGACGAGACCCTTCCAATCCTAGTCGGAGGGGATTTTTAACATAATTCGGAGGAGAGATGAAAAGAATAATGACAACTTAGATGGTCGTTGGTCTATGATGTTTAACATGATTATTGAAAGTCTTAGCTTGAGAGAAATAGAGCTCATAGGTAGACAATATATGTGGGCCAATTCATTGCCCACTCCAACTTGTGAGAAGCTGGATAGGGTGCTCGCTAGTGTGGAATGGGAACAAAAATACCCATTAGTGTCGGTGCATGCGATGTAGAGGGCGATCTCAGACCACACACCATTACTAGTACACTCGGGAGATGCGTCACATATTGCGAACAAGAATGCTTTCTCTTTCGAACTAGGCTGGTTCGAGAAAGAAAACTTTATGGACATCATCGCATGCGAATGGGCAAACCTTTTAGGGGAAGATACAATGTTGAGAGATGGCAGAACAAAATTATACATTTATGACAAATTTTACGAGGTTGGGCCAGAAGGATATATAGATAAGAAAAAGAGCAACTCACCCAATTAATAAACACTCTAGACGCTGAAGTCAACCTTCTTACTGTAGCTGAGCAGAGCTCAAAATCCTAAGCTGAGCAAAACCTATGAGGCCTTCTTAGAGAAGAAGATCTCAAGTGGGCATTGCGTGCTAAGGTGCTCAAGGTTGTCCAAGGGGATGACAATACACAATTCTTTCATATGATTGCGAATGGTAAACATAGAAAGAAGAAAATAATTCAGCTTGAACAGGATGAAGGGGAAATTGTAGGTCATAGAATCTGAAAGCGTATATCTCTAATTATTATAAACAACTTTTTGGGCCTCCGGAGGCAAGCACGGTGTCCCTTAATGAATCTGTTATTGGAGATATACCTTAGCTTCGGGCAGAGGAGAACGATATTCTATCTGCACCGTTTACTGAGAAAGAGGTGATGGATGCAATTTCACAAATGAAACCAAACAAAGCACCGGGACCAGATGGGTTTCCTGCGGAAATCTATATGAAATGTTGGCATATTATTAAGGATGATCTTATGCCTATGTTTCATGATTTTTTTAACTGTCATTTAGAACTGTTCCATCTTAACTTTGGCATGATTATGTTGTAGCCAAAGAAAGAGGAGGCAGTTCGGATCGAACAATTTAGGCCAATATGTCTTCTTAACGTGAGTTTCAAAATATTCACGAAAGTGGGCACTAATATATTGACACAGATTGCTCACTTGGTGGTGTAACCGAGCCAGATAGCTTTCATGCCCGGGAGACACATTCTTGAAGGGGTTGTCATCTTGCATGAAACGTTGCATGAAATTCATTCGAAGAAGCTAGATGGGGTTATCTTCAAAGTGGATTTTGAGAAGGCATATGATAATGTAAAATGGCCATTTCTTCAACAGGCAATGCGCATGAAAGGATTTAGTGAGATTTAGCGGAACCAAGTGAGTTGTCAAGTCCAGAAGGGGGGTGTCGGCATTAAGGCTAACGATGATATCGGTCACTACTTTCAGACACGTAAGGGATTGAGACAAGGGGATTCAATGTCTCCTCTCCTATTTAATATAGTGGCCGATATGTTGACCATTCTTATAGGCAGAGCCAAGCAAAACAGTCAAGTGGAGGGGCTAGTCCCTCATCTGGTACATGGGGGAGTCTCCATTTTACAATACGCCAACGACACTATCCTATTTATGGATCATGACATTGCAAAAGCGCGAAATATGAAACTCATATTATGTCTCTTTGAACAATTGTCTGGATTAAAAATAAACTTTCACAAGAGTGATTTGTTCTGCTTTGGTAAGGCCAAAGAAGAGCAAGACACATACAGACAATTGTTCGGGTGTGAATTAGGTTCTTTTCCTTTCAATTATTTGGGCATACCAATTCATCACTGTAAGTTATCTAATAAAGAATGGAAGTGCATCGAAGATCGAATTGAAAAAAAGCTTAGTTGCTGGAAGAGCAAACTAATGTTGTATGGAGGACGACTAGTATTGATTAATTTAGTACTTACTAGTATACCGATGTTCGTACTATCTTTATTTGAGATACCAAAAGGGGTGCGGAAAATACTTGATTTCTTTTGATCTCGGTTCTTCTGGCAGTCAGATGAGGCCAAGAAGAAGTATCATCTCACTCATTGGGATATTCTTTGCCGACCCAAGGACCAGGGGGCCTCGGTATTGAGAACTTGGAAATGAAGATAAATGCCTTATGAGTAAATGGCTCTACAGGTTAGAGACTGATCCGGGAGGTATGTGGGCTCAGATTCTACGCAATAAGTATTTACAATCGAAAATGCTTGCCCAAGTCACCGTGAGACCAGCTGATTCACCATTTTGGAAGGGACTCATGCGAACGAAAGAATGTTTCTTTCGTAAGGTCAAATTCTTGGTTGGCAATGACATGTCAACAAGATTTTGGGAGGACACGTGGTTAGGTGAGATGCCCCTAGCCATACAATATCCCACCCTATATAACATCGTGCAACGTAAGGAGGACTACATAGGCACAGTCTTTCAAATGACTCCCTTGAATATTCAGTTCAGACGTGCGTTAGTTGGTGAGCGATGGACGGCCTAGATGCACCTGGTCCAGCGATTGATAGATGTTCAACTATCAGACCAGCCTAATTCATTGCACTAGAAGTTAACCAAAAATGGGGTGTTTACGATGAAATCTTTCTACATGGATCTGATTAATTCTGGCGCAATCTCGTCTATCTTGCCTTGTACTCGAAGATGATCATATACTCCTAAATATATGCCCACGAGGCTCAAGCAATAAATCAACTATTCCCTCAATCCTCTCTCTCCCTTCTAACATAGTATCAGCCTTACCTTGATCCTAAGCCCTAGCCGTCACGCGCTTCCGCACCTGCGTGCCGCCCCCGGGGCGGTCGGCCTCCATGACCGCTGCCGGGGGATGCGCCGCCCGTACCTAGGGTTCGCCCGCCGGTCGTGTTGAGTGGCTTCCCTAGAGATTCTTTTTTCCGAGCCCTTGCTCCGGGTTTTTCTCTCTCTCGATGGTCATCTTGATCGACATTTTCTTTTTGGTTTTCCGATCTATGCTTGATTGGTTTGCGCCGCCTGCCGCCGCCGTCAACCCTCGCGCGCCTCTACTTCGACCTCGGTGTGACCAGCCGGCTCTCCTCTGACATGGCGGCCACGCACAGAGACGGCCCATCAGGGCCAGCAGCCATCCGCGCGTTGGCCCGCCCGTCGCCCTCCGCCGGCCATCACCGCCCTGTCACCGAGTTCAGCGTGCCCCACCACCAATTGAGCAATGGGTGTTGGAAATATGCCCTAGAGGCAATAATAAAAGGATTATTATATTTCTTTGTTCATGATAGTTGTCTTTTATTCATGCTATAATTGTATTATCCGGAAATCGTAATACACGTGTGAATACTTAGACCAAAACATGTCCCTAGTGAGCCTCTAGTTGACTAGCTCGTTGATCAACAGATAGTCATGGTTTCCTGACTATGGACATTGGATTTTGTTGATAACGGGATCACATCATTAGGAGAATGATGTGATGGACAAGACCCAATCCTAAGCATAGCACACAATCGTGTAGTTCATTTTGCTAGAGCTTTTCCTATGTCAAGTATCTCTTCCTTAGACCATGAGATCATGTAACTCCCGGATACCGTAGGAGTGCTTTGGGTGTACCAAACGTCACAACGTAACTGGGTGACTATAAAGGTGCACTACAGGTATCTCCGAAAGTGTCTGTTGGGTTGACACGGATCGAGACTGGGATTTGTCACTCCGTATAACGGAGAGGTATCACTGGGCCCACTCGGTAGTGCATCATCCTAATGAGCTCAAAGTGACCAAGTGTCTGGTCACGGGATCATGCATTACGGTACGAGTAAATTGACTTGCCGGCAACGAGATTGAACGAGGTATTGGGATACCGACGATCGAATCTCGGGCAAGTAACATACCGTCTGACAAAGGGAATAGTATACGGGGTTGCTTGAATCCTCGACATCGTGGTTCATCCGATGAGATCTTCGGGGAGTATGTGGGAGCCAACATGGGTATCCATATCCCGCTGTTGGTTATTGACCGGAGAGCCGTCTCGGTCATGTGTGCATGTCTCCCGAACCCGTAGGGTCTACACACTTAAGGTTCGGTGACGCTAGGGTTGTATGAATATGAGTATGCAGCAAACTGAATGTTGTTCGGAGTCCCGGATGAGATCTCGGACGTCACGAGGAGTTTCGGAATGGTCCGGAGGTAAAGAATTATATATAGGAAGTGCTGTTTCAGCCATCGGGAAAGTTTCGGGGTCACTCGGTATTGTACCGGGACCACCGGAAGCGTCCCGGGGGTCCACCGGGTGGGGCCACCTATCCCGGAGGGCACCGTGGGATGAAGTGGGAGGGGAACCAGCCCCTAGTGGGCTGGTGCACCCCCCTTGGGCCCCCCTGCGCCTAGGGTTGGAAACCCTAGGGTGGGGGGCGCACCACTTGCCTTGGGGGGCACTCCACCCCCCTGGCCGCCGCCCCCTTGGGAGATTCCCATCTCCAGGGCCGGCGCCCCCCAGGGGGCCTATATAAAGGAGGGGGGGGGGAGGGAGGGCAGTCGCACCCTGAGTCTTGGCACCTCCCTCCCCCTGCTACACCTCTTCCTCCTCCCGTAGTTGCTTGGCGAAGCCTTGCCGGAGCCCTGCTGCATCCACCACCATGTCGTCGTGCTGCTGGATCTTCATCAACCTCTCCTTCCCCCTTGCTGGATCAAGACGGAGGAGACGTCATGCTGACCGTACGTGTGTTGAACGCGGAGGTGCCCTCCGTTCGGCGCTAGGATCTCCGGTGATAGGATCACGACGAGAACGACTACCTCAACCCCGTTCTCTTGAACGCTTCCGCACGCGATCTACAAGGGTATGTAGATGCATCTCTCTCTCGTTGCTAGATGAACTCATAGATGGATCTTGGTGAACGTAGGAAATTTTTATCTTATGCAACGTTCCCCAACAATGGGTTGCTGCTACATCGCCCCGTCAAGCCGCATCACCGCCTCCTTGTGGTTCTCCAAGTGGCTGCACCAATCCGCGCCACCACTGCTGTTGGGAAACGTAGCATGCAATTTCAAAAAAATTCCTACGCTCACACAAGATCTATCAAGGAGATGCATAGCAATGAGAGGGGGAGAGTGTGTCCACATACCCTCGTATACCAAAAGCTGAAGCGTTTGCTCAACGCGGTCGATGTAGTCGAACATCTTCTCGTTCCGACCGATTGAGTACCGAACGTACGGCACCTCCGAGTTCTACACATGTTCAACGCGATGACATACCTCGAGCTCTTGATCCAGCAGAGGGTCGAAGAAGTAGATGAGTTCCGTCAGCACGACGGAGTGGTGACGGTGATGGTGATGTGATCTGAGCTGGCTTCGCCTAAGCACCGCGAGAATATGACCGTAGGCGTAAACTGTGGAGGGGGCGCCACACACGGCTTGGAACAATTTGTGTGTCTCATAGGGGCGTCCCCCCGTATATAAAGGAGGGAGGGAGAGGAGGCCGACCTAGGCGCGCCCCAAGTGGGGGGGGGGTCCTACTTGGACTCCCACTAGGATTCGTCCCCCCTTCCTTTTCCAGAGGGGGAAAGGGGAAAGAGTAGGAGAGGAAGAAGGAAAGGGGGGGGGTGCCTCCCCCACCCCTTGTCCAATTCGGTTTCCCCCTGGTGGGGCTACGCCAGCCCCTTGTGGTCTGGTGTGCCTCCCTCCTATGGCCCATATGGCCCATATCTTCCACTGGGGGGTTCCGGTAACCCATCTGGTACTCCGGTATGTACCCGATACACTCCGCAAACCTTCCCATGTCCGAATACCACCTTCCAATATATCAATCTTTACCTCTCGACCATTTTGAGACTCCCCGTGATCTCATCCAGGACTCCAAACAACCTTCGGTCACCAAAACACATAACTCATATAATACATATCGTCATCGAACGCTAAGCGTGCGGACCCTACGGGTTCGAGAACTATGTAGACATGACCGAGACATCTCTCTGGTCAATAACTAATAGCGGAACCTGGATGCTCATATTGGTTCCCACATATTCTACAAAGATCTTTATCGGTCGAACTGCAATGTCAACATACGTTATTCCCTTTGTCATCGGTATGTTACTTGCCCGAGATTCGATCGTCGGTATCTCCATACCTAGTTCAATCACGTTACCGGAAAGTCTCTTTACTCGTTCCGTAATGCATCATCCTGCAACTAACTCATTAGTCACATTGCTTGCAAGGCTTTATATGATGTGCATTACCAAGAGGGCTCAGAGATACCTCTTCGATACTCGGAGTGACAAATCCTAATCTCGATCTATGCCAACCCAACAAACACCTTCGGAGATACCTGCAGAGCATCTTTATAATCACCCAGTTACGCTGTGACGTTTGATAGCACACAAGGTATTCCTCCGGTGTCCGGGAGTTGCATAATCTCATAGTCGGAGGAATATGTATTTGACATGAAGAAAGCAGTAGCAATAAAACTGAACGATCATTATGCTAAGCTAACGGATGGGTCTTGTCCATCACATCACTCCACTAATGATGTGACCCCGTTCATCAAAGACAACTCATGTCCATGGCTAGGAAACTTAACCATCTTTGATTAACGAGCTAGTCAAGTAGAGGCATACTAGGGACACGGTGTTTTGTCCATGTATTCACACATGTATCAAGTTTCCGGTTAATACAATTCTAGCATGAATAATAAACATTTATCATGAATAAGGAAATATAAAATAACAACTTTATTATTGCCTCTAGGGCATATTTCCTTCAGTCTCCCACTTGCACTAGAGTCAATAATCTAGATTACATTGTAATGAATCTAACACCCATGGAGTCTTGGTGCTGATCATGTTTTGCTCGTGGAAGAGGCTTAGTCAACGGGTCTACCACATTCAGATCCGTATGTATTTTACAAATCTCCGTGTCTCCCTCCTTGAACAAATCTCGGATGGAGTTGAAGAGTCTCTTGATTTTTTTGGTCTTTTTGTGAAATCTGGATTCCTTTGCCAAGACAATTCCTCCAGTATTGTCAAAAAATATTTTCATTGGACCCGATGCACTAGGTATTACACCTAGATTGGATATGAACTCCTTCATCCAGACTCCATCATTTGCTGCTTCCGAAGTAGCTATGTACTCCGCTTCACACGTAGATCCCGCCACGACGCTCTGCTTGGAACCGCCCCAACTGACAGCTCCACCATTCAATAAAAAACGTATCCGGTTTGTGACTTAGAGTCATCTGGATCATCGTCAAAGCAAGCGTCGACCTAACCACTTACGACAAGCTCTTTGGCACCTCCATAAATGAGAAACATATCCCTAGTCCTTTTTAGGTACTTTAGGATGTTCTTGAACACTGTCCAGTGATCCACTCCTGGATTACTTTGGTACCTCCTTGCTAAACTTATAGCAAGGCACACATCAGGTATGGTACACAACATAGCATACATGATAGAACCTATGGCTGAGGCATAGGGAATGACATTCATTTTCTCTCTGTCTTCTGCAATGCTCAGGCATTGAGTCTGACTCAACTTCACACCTTTTAACACAGGCAAGAACCCTTTCTTTGACTGATCCATTTTGAACTTCTTCGAACTTTATCAAAGTATGTGCTTTGTGAAAGTCCTATCAAGCGTCTTGATCTATCTCTATAGATCTTGATGCCCAATATATAAGCAGGTTCACCGAGGTCTTTCACTGAAAAACTTTTATTCAAGTATCCTTTTATGCTATCGAGAAATTCTACATCATTTCCAATCAACAATATGTCATCCACATATTGTTGGGAAACGTAGCATGCAATTTCAAAAATATTCCTACGCTCATGCAAGATCTATCTAGGAGATGCATAGCAACAAGAGGGGAGAGTGTGTCCACGTACCCTCATAGACTGAAAACGGAAGCGTTAACTTAATGCGGTTGATGTAGTCGAACGTCTTCTTGAATCAATCGATCAAGTAGCAAACATACGACACCTCCGAGTTCTGCATACGTTTAGCTCGATGACATCCCTCGAACTCTTGATCGGTAGAGGTACGAAGGAGTCGATGAGTTTCGTCAGCATGATGGCATGGTGACGGTGTTGGTGATGTGATAGGCGCAGGGCTTCGCCTAAGCACTACAACAATATGACCGGAGGAGTAAACGGTGGAGGGGGGCACCGCACACGGCTAAACAATTGATGTGCCTTTTGGGTGCCCCTTGCCCCCATATATAAAGGAGGAGGGGGAAGGTCGGCCGACCCTAGGGGGCGCGTCAAGTGGGGGGAATCCCACTAGGACTCCTAGTCCTAGTCGGCTTCCCCCTTCCTTCCAACGGAGAGGGGGAAAGGGGAAAGAGGGGGAGAGGGAGAAGGAAAGAGGGGGCCGCGCCCCCGCCCCTTGTCCAATTTGGACTGTCTTGGGGGCGCGCGGGGGGGAGGGGGGCACCTCCCGTGGGCCGCCTCCTCCTCTCCCCTATGGCCCATGAGGCCCATTAATTTTCCCGGGGAGGTTCCGGTAACCTCCCGGTACTCCGAAAAATCCCTGAACCTTTTCAGAACCATTCCGGTGTCCATACATAACCTTCCAGTATATCAATCTTAACCTCTCGACCATTTCGAAACTCCTCGTCATGTCTGTGATCTCATCCGGGACTCCGAACAACCTTCGGTCACCAAAACACATAACTCATATAATCCATATCGTCATGAAATGTTAAGCGTGCGTACCCTATGGGTTCCAGAACTATGTAGACAGGACCGAGACACCTCTCCGGTCAATAACTGATGACCCGCAAGTATACGGGATAGTTGTAGCATCTTTCAGTAAGTAAGAGTGTCAAACCCAATGAGGAGCTAAAGGTAGAACAAATACTCTCTCAAGACCTATCTGCCAATGATACGACTCTACGCACGCTTGACGTTCGCTTTAGCTAGAACAAGTATGAAACTAGAAGTACTTTGTAGGTGTTGTTGGATAGGTTTGCAAGATAGTAAAGAACGCGTAAATAGAAAAGTAGGGGCTGTTTAGATAAATAAACAATAAAGTAAATATAGCGAGTGTGGAAAAGTGGTGGTAGGAGTTGCGGAATTGTCCCTAAGCAATTGACTACTTTATTAGACCGATAGCAAGTTTTATGTGGGAGAGGCCACTGCTAGCATGTCATCCCTGACTTGGAATTCTATGCACTTATGATTGGAACTATTTTAGCAAGCATCCGCAACTACTAACGTTCATTAAGGTAAAACCCAACCATAACATTAAGATATATTGGTCCCCCTTCAATCCCGTATGCATCAATTTCTATGCTAGGTTGAAGCTTCTGTCACTCTTGCCCTCCAATACATAGTCCTATCAACATACAACTAACCCTATGGTGGGATCCACGCGCGCTCTCATATGATGGGCACCAAAGGACAACAACATAACCACAAGCAAATTAAATCAATCATAGCAATTCTTCAACCACCAATAGGACAACAAAAATCTAATCAGACATCATAGGATGGCAACACATCATTGGATAATAATATGAAGCATAAAGCACCATGTTCGAGTAGAGGGTACATCGGGTTGCGGGACAGTGGACCGCTGTAGATAGAGGGGGGAAGGTGATGGAGACATTGGTGAAGATGATGGAGGTGTTGGTGTAGATCGCGGTGATGATGATGGCCCTCGGCAGCGCTCCGGCGCCACCGGAAGCAAGGGGGAGAGAGCCCCCCTTCTTCTTCTTATTCCTTGACCTTCTCCCTAGACGGGAGAAGGGTTTCCCCTCTGGTCCTTGGCTCCCATGGCGTGGGAGGGGCGAGAGCCCCTCTGAGATTGGATCTATCTCTCTGTCTCTCTCTATTTCCGCGTTTTGGAATTCTGCCCTGACACCGTTTCTTTTATATCCGGAGATCCGTAACTACGATTGGATTGAAACCTTCGCCTAGATCTTTTTCCAAAAATTAGCTTTGTTGCGGCCAAAGAAGGGCATCAACCGCTTTACGAGTGGCCCAGGAGGGTGGGGGCGTGCCCACCTGGAGTGGGCGTGGGCCCCTATCTCGTGGCCACCTCGGGCACCGTCTCGCGTTGATTTTACTTCCCAAAAATCACAAATATTCCAAAATAATTCTCCATCCGTTTTTATGCCGTTTGGACTCCATTTGATATGGGGTTTCTACGAAACATAAAACATGCAACAAACAAGAACTGGCACTGGGCACTGCATCAATGTGTTAGTCCCAAAAAATATTATAAAAAGTTGCCAAAAGTATATGAAAGTTGTATAATATTGGCATGGAACAATCAAAAGTTATAGATACAACGGAGACGTATCAGCATCGCCAAGCTTAATTCCTGCTCGTCCTTGAGTAGGTAAATGATAAAAAGATAATTTTTGATGTGGAATGCTACCTAGCATAATCTTGATCATATATCTAATCATGGCATGAATATTAAGATACGAGTGATTCAAAGGAATAGTTTATCATTTCACATAAAAACAATAATACTTCGAGCGTACCAATAAAGCAATCATGTCTTTTCAAAACAACATGGCCAAAGAAAGTTATCCCTACAAAATCATATAGTCTGGCTATTGCTCTATCTTCATCACACAAAGTATTTAATCATGCACAACCCCGATGACAAGCCAAGCAATTGTTTCATACTTTAGTAATCTCAAACTTTTTCAACTTTTGCGCAATACATGAGCGTGAGCCATGGACATAGCACTATAGGAGGAATAGAATGGTGGTTGTGGAGAGGACAAAAAAAAGGAGAAGATAGTCTCACATCAACCAGGCGTATCAACGGGCTATGGAGATGCCCATCAATAGATATCAATGTGAGTGAGTAGGGATTGCCATCCAACGGATGCACTAGAGCTATAAGTATATGAAAGCTCAAACTGAAAACTAAGTGGGTGTGCATCCAACTTGCTTGCTCATGAAGACCTCGGGTATTTGAGGAAGCCCATCATCGGAATATACAAGCCAACTTCTATAATGAAAACTCCCACTAGTATATGAAAGTGAAAACATAGGAGACTCTCTCTATGAAAAAGAACATGGTGCTACTCTAAAGCACAAGTGTGGTAAAAGGATAGTAGCATTGCCCCTTCTCTCCTTTTCTCTCTTTTTATTTTTTTTATTTTCTCTTTTTTAATAGGCTTCTTTGGACTCCCCTTTTTTATTTAGGCTTCCTTGGCCTATCTCTTTTTTTTGAATAAGTCCGGAGTCTCATCCCGACTTGTGGGGGAATCACAGTCTCCATCATCCTTTCCTCACTGGGGAAATGCTCTAATAATGATGATCATCACACTTTTATTTACTTACAACTCAATATTACAACTCGATATCTAGAACAAAGATATGACTCTATATGAATGCCTCCGGCGGTGTACCGGGATGTGCAATGATCTAGCATAGCAATGACATCAAAAAACGGACAAGCCATGAAAACATCATGCTAGCTATCTTACGATCATGCAAAGCAATATGACAATGAATGCTCAAGCCATGTATATGATGATGATGGAAGTTGCATGTCAATATATCTCAGAATGGCTATGGAAATGCCATGATAGGTAGGTATGGTGGCTGTTTTGAGGAAGGTATATGGTGGGTGTATGGTACCGGCGAAAGTTGCGCGGCACAAGAGAGGCTAGCAATGGTGGAAGGGTGAGAGTGTGTATAATCCATGGACTCAACATTAGTCATAAAGAACTCATATACTTATTGCAAAAATCTACAAACCATTGAAAACAAAGTACTACGCACATGCTCCTAGGGGGATAGATTGGTAGGAAAAGACCATCGCTCATCCCCGACCGCCACTCATAAGGAAGACAATCAATAAATAAAATAGTGCTCCAACTTCATCACAAAGCGGTTCACCATACGTGCATGCTTCGGGAATCACAAACCTCAACACAAGTATTTCTACTAATCCACAATCACCCACTAGCATAACTCTAATATCACCACCTTTATATCGCAAAACTATTGCAAGGAATCAAACATATCATATTTAGCGATCTACAAGTTTATGTAGGATTTTATGACTAACCATGTGATTTACCAATTCCTGTCATCTCTTTAAATTGATATAAGTGAAGCAAGAGAGTTTAATTCTTTCTACAAAAGATATGCCCACGCTCTAACAAATATAAGTGAAGCAAAAGAGCATTCTACAAATGGCGGTTTTCTATGTGAAGAGAAACAGGCAATCCAAACTTCAGATGATATAAGTGAAGCGCATGAAGCATTCTATAAAGCCGTACTCAAAAGATTTAAGTGAAGTGCAATGAGCATTCTATAAATCAACCAAGGACAACATCTCATACCAGCATGGTGCATAAAAGAAAAGTGAAAACTAAATGCAAAAGATGCTCCAAGACTCGCACATATCGCATGAACGGAATGAATACGAAAACATACCGATACTTGTTGAAGAAAGAGGGGATGCCTTTCGGGGCATCCCCAAGCTTAGACGCTTGAGTCTCCTTGAATATTTACTTGGGGTGCCTTGGGCATCCCCAAGCTTGAGCTCTTGCCTCTCTTCCTTTTCCTCATATCAAGACCTCCTCGATCAAACACTTCATCCACACAAAAGTTCAACAGAAAACTCGGTAAGATCCGTTAGTATAATAAAGCAAATCACTACTCTAAGTACTATAGCAAACCAATTCATATTTTGTTTTTGCATTGTTTCTACTGTAATATAGCTTTTCCATGGCTTAATCCACTGATAGAAATTGATAGTTTCATCAAAACAAGCAAACTATGCATCAAAAACAGAATCTGTCAAAAACAAAACAGTCTGTAGCAATCTGAACATTCACCATACTTCTGGTACCCCAAAAATTCTACCAAAATTAGGAAAAATAAACAATTTGTACAGAAATACATTGCAAAAAAAATCAGAACCTTTTGACTTTCCAGTTAAAAATTAAAATCATGCACTACAACCAAAGTTTCTGTCCTGCATCGTACAAACCAACAAGCATTGTAAACATCCTAAAGGCAAACTTTGGTACATTATTTTTATAATACAATGGAATTGTACAAGGGGATAATTATTTTTGATGAAAAGTTTCTGTAATCAAGATTCACAAAGTTTCTGTGAGCATGAACAAAGTTCAAGGCTAGCTCCCACTTCAACAATGCTTGTCTTTCTCACTTTCACTTTCCTTTTTGAAAAGTTTTAGGGCTCCCCTCTTTTTTTTGTTTTTGAACTATATGAAAGCACACAACAAAAATATATGACTCTCTTAAACTTCTGGGTTGTCTCCCTGGCAGCGCTTTCTTTAAAGCCATTAAGCTAGGCATATAGTGCTCAAGTAATGGATCCACCTGGATCCCAAGGTATATCAAAGCCAATTTTAATTAACAATGATTTGTAATTTAGTAGTGAGCACAAAGTAACATATAACAGGCAACGACAAAGTCTAACTCTCTTCCTATGCATCGACATGTCATAAAAGAACAATTCATGCACACATAGTAAAGACCAATGCATAGTATGAACAATTTCTTGCAATTTTATCATATTGGAAACATAAAGAGGTGGAGATGTAGTTCCCCTCTCATAATAATTGCAAGTAGTTGCAGCAACCACATGCATATTACATTCATCAAAATTATCATGTGCAATGGTAAAAGGCAACCCATCAATATAATCCTTAATAAGCACAAACTTCTCTGATATAGTGTAGTTTGGAGAATTCAAAAATATAATAGGACTATCATGCGTGGGTGCAATATCAACAATTTCATGTTTAACATAAGGAACTATAGCAAGTTCATCTCCATAAGCATAATTCACATTGGCATCTTGGCCACAAGCATAGCAAGCATCATCAAAAAGGGATATTTCAAACAAATTCAAGGGATCATAGCAATCATCCTTCGGTAAGCTTGAAGGGGAATTAAACAATGTATGAGTTGAAGAGTTACTCTCATTAGAAGGTGGGCACGGGTGATCAATCCGCTCTTCCTCCTTTTGTTCTTCACTCTCCTCATCACTTTTTCATCCAATGAGCTCACAGTTTCATCAATTTCATCTTCCATAGCTTCCTGTAAAATATTAGTCTCTTCTTGGACAGCGGAGAATTCCTCAATATATAGTTTAAAATAGGCATTAGAAGCATAATTATCATAACAATATTCAAGTATGGCAAAAATTTCAGATTTATAGAGAGTAGCATCATACTTTTCAATCAAAGAAGCAATTTCATAAGCACCCTTAAAAGCAACAAATTCTTCAATTTGTTGAACATCATAGTAATTATAAACACCCTTAACATACGAAGATATGATTCCATTATCACTAGACAAGCATTGATAGGGAAGGTGTTTCTTAGGGTTTTCAGAACAACAAGTAAAATCATATAGTTCACATAAAGTCCAAGCATAGCATTACAAACGATGAATTTGATCCAGTAAAAGATTCCCTTTTTCAGATATACGGTGTCGCACATAACAAGCATGCTCATCTAAAAATTTGCCCTCAACTAAGCTAGTTGGGGTTTCAGCACGAGCACAAAGGGATCGAAGATGATCCAAGTAAAAAGCTTCAGTAGTGTGATAGATTTTGAGTGGTTCTTCAACCATTGGTGCAGTAGGTACAACTATTTTTTTTGGTATTTTGCGTTTCCTACCCATAACTAAAGATAGAAAACAACTAATAATAGAAAATAAAAATTACTTAGTGATAAAGCAAACAAGCACACATGAGAATATTCACCCCACGCTATGACTCCCCGGCAACGGCGCCAGAAAAAAGTCTTGATGACCCGCAAGTATACAGGATAGTTGTAGCCTCTTTAGATAAGTAAGAGTGTCGAACCCAATGAGGAGTTAAAGGTAGAACAAATACTCTCTCAAGTCCTATCTTTCACTGATACGACTCTATGCATGCTTGACATTCGCTTTACCTAGAACAAGTATGAAACTAGAAGTACTTTGTAGGTGTTGTTGGATAGGTTTGCAATATAATAAAGAATGCATAAATAGAAAAGTAGGGGATGTTTAGATAAATAAACAATAAAGTAAATATAGCGAGTGTGGAAAAGTGGTGGTAGGAGTTGCGGAATTGTCCCTAAGCAATTGACTACTTTACTAGACCGATAGCAAGTTTTATGTGGGAGAGGCCATTGCTAGCATGTCATCCATGACTTGGAATTCTATGCACTTATGATTGGAACTATTAGCAAGCATCCGCAACTACTAATGTTCATTAAGGTAAAACCCAACCATAACATTAAGATATATTGGTCCCCCTTCAATCCCGTATGCATCAATTTCTATGCTAGGTTGAAGCTTCTGTTACTCTTGCCCTCCAACACATAGTCCTATCAACATACAACTAACCCTATGGTGTGATCCACGCGCGCGCTCATATGATGGGCACCAAAGGACAGCAACATAACCACAAGAAAATTAAATCAATCATAGCAATTCGTCAACCACCAATAGGACAACGAAAATCTACTTAGACATCATAGGATGGCAACACATCATTGGATAATAATATGAAGCATAAATCACCATGTTCAAGTAGAGGGTACAGTGGGTTGTGGGAGAGTGGACCGCTATAAATAGAGGGGGGAAGGTGATGGATACATTGGTGAAGATGATGGAGGTGTTGGTGTAGATCACAGTGACGATGATGGCCCCCGGCAGCGTTCCGGCGCCACCGGAAGCAAGGGGGAGATAGCCCCCCTTCTTCTTCTTCTTCCTTGACCTTCTCCCTAGATGGGAGAAGGGTTTCCCCTCTGGTCCTTGGCTCCCATGGCGTGGGAGGGGCGAGAGCACCTCCGAGATTGGATCTATCTCTCTGTTTCTGCGTTCTGGAATTCTGCCCTGTCACCGTTTCTTTTATATCCGGAGATCCGTAACTCCGATTGGATTGAAAACTTCGCCCAGATCTTTCTACAAAAATTAGCTTTCTTGTGGCCAAAGAAGGGCATCAACCACCTTACCAGTGGCCCAGGAGAGTGGGGGGCGTGCTCACCCGGAGTGGGCGTGGGCCCCTATCTCGTGGCCACCTCGGGCACCGTCTCGCGTTGATTTTACTTCCCAAAAATCACAAATATTCCAAAATAATTCTCCATCCGTTTTTATCCCGTTTGGACTCCGTTTGATATGGGTTTTCTGTGAAACATAAAACATGCAACAGACAGGAACTGGCACTGGGCACTGGATCAATATGTTAGTCCCAAAAAATATTATAAAAAGTTGCCAAAAGTATATGAAAGTTGTAGAATATTGGCATGGAACATTCAAAAATTATAGATACGACAGAGACGTATCAATAACCAATAGCAGAACCTGGATGCTCATATTGGTTCCCACATATTCTACGAAGATCTTTATCGGTCAATCCGCAATGTCAACATACATTATTCCCTTTGTCATCGGTATGTTACTTGCATGAGATTCGATCATCGGTATCCTAATGCCTAGTCTAATCTCATTACCGGCAAGTCTCTTTACTCGTTCCTTAGTGCATCATCTCATAACTAACTCATTAGTAACATTGCTCGCAAGGCTTCATATGGTGTGCATTACCGAGAGGGCCCAAAGATACCTCTCCGATACTCGGAGTGAAAAATCCTAATCTCGATCTATGCCAAGCCAACAAACACCTTCGGAGATACCTGTGGAGCATATTTATAATCACCCAGTTATGTTGTCATGTTTGATAGCAGATAAGGTATTCCTCCGTTGTCCGGGAGTTGCATAATCTCATAGTCGGAGGAGTATATATTTGACACGAAGAAAGCAGTAGCAATAAAAACTGAACGATCATTATGCTAAGCTAACAAATGGGTCTTGTCCATCACATCATTCCACTAATGATGTGATCCCGTTTATCTAATGACAACTCATGTCCATCGCTAGGAAACTTAACCATCTTTGATCAATGAGTTAGTCTAGTAGAGGCATACTAGGGACACGTTGTTTTGTCTATGTATTCACACATGTATCAAGTTTCCGGTTAATACAATTATAGCATGAATAATAAATATTTATCATTAATAAGGAAATATAAAATAACAACTTTATTATTGCCTCTAGGGCATATTTCCTTCAGTCTCCCACTTGCACTAGAGTCAATAATCTAGATTACATTGTAATGAATCTAACACCCATGGAGTCTTGGTGCTGATCATGTTTTGCTCGTGGAAGAGGCTTAGTCAACGGGTCTGCCACATTCAGATCCGTATGTATTTTGTGTCTCCCTCCTTGAACAAATCTCGGATGGAGTTGAAGCATCTCTTGATGTGTTTGGTCTTTCTGTGAAATCTGGATTCCTTCGCCAAGGCAATTGCTCAAGTATTATCACAAAAGATTTTCATTGGACCCAATAAACTAGGTATTACACCTAGATCGGATATGAACTCCTTCATTTGCTGCTTCCGAAGCAGCTATGTACTCCGCTTCACACGTAGATCCCGCCACGACGCTCTGCTTGGAACTGCACCAACTGATAGCTCCACCATTCAACAAAAATACATATCCGGATTGTGACTTAGAGTCATGCAGATCAGTGTCGAAGCCAGCGTTGGCGTAAGTAACCACTTACGACAAGCTCTTTGTCACCTCCATAAACGAGAAACATATCCCTAGTCCTTTTCAGGTACTTCAGGATGTTCTTGACCGCTGTCCAGTGATCCATTCTTGGATTACTTTGGTACTTCCCTGCTAAACTTATAGCAAGGCATACATTAGGTCTGGTACACAGCATAGCATACATGATAGAACCTATGGCTAAAGCATAGGGAATGACTTTCATTTTCTCTCTGTCTTCTGCAATGGTCGGGCATTGGGTCTGACTCAACTTCACACCTTGTAATACAGGCAAGAACCCTTTCTTTGACTGATCCATTTTGAACTTCTTCAAAATTTATCAAGGTATGTGCTTTGTGAAAGTCCTATTAAGCTTCTTGATCTATCTCTATAGATCTTGATGCCTAATATATAAGCAGCTTCACCGAGGTCTTTCATTGAAAAACACTTATTCAAGTATTGTCACGCCCAATATGCGATACTATCCTAAAGAGACTCGAAGGTCCCACCAAGGATAGAACCGCATATTGAAACGCTTCTGCAAGGTGGATATCATTACATCAACATTACATAATAGATGGGGATACATACAAAAGGCATACAATGCCACACGAATACAACATCATCTTACATAAGAGAACCATCCGACTACGGATGAAACACAAACAGAAACTCAAACGACATCCACCCTGCTAGCCCAGGCTATTGACCTGGAACCTATCCCCTGATCGAAGAAGAAGCAGAAGAAGAACTCCAAAACAAGCAAACATCGCTCTCGCGTCATGATCATCACATAACCTGTACCTGCAACTGTTGTTGTAGTAATCTGTGAGCCACGAGGACTCAGCAATCCCATTACCATGGGTATCAAGACTAGCAAAGCTTAAAGGGTAAGGAAGGGGTAAAGTGGTGAGGTTGCCACAGCGACTAAGCATATATGGTGGATAACATATGCAAATAAGAGCGAGAAGAGAAGCAAACAGAACGGTCGTGAAGCTAACAATGATCAAGAAGTGATCCTGAACTCCTACTTACGTCAAACATAACCCAAAAACCGTGTTCACTTCCCGGACTCCGCCGAAAAGAGATCATCACAGCTACACACACGGTTGATGCATTTTAATTCGAATCTGGTGTCAAGTTATCTACAACCGGACATTAACAAATTCCCATCTACCACATAACTGTGGGCACGACTTTCGGAAGATAATATCCTGCAGGGGTGTCCCAACTTAGCCCATCACAAGCTCTCACGGTCAACGAAGGATATTCCTTCTCCCAGGAAGACCCGATCAGTCTCGGAATCCCGGTTTACAAGACATTTCGACAATGGTAAAACAAGACCAGCAAAGCCGCCCGATGTGCCGACAATCCTGATAGGAGCTGCACATATCTCGTTCTCAGGGCAACACCAGATAAGTCAAGCTACGAGTAAAACCAGACCTCGAGTTTCGCCGAGGTGGCCCCGCATGCTGCTCGGTTCGGACCA
>NC_041393.1:574683515-574719375 GCF_002162155.2 Triticum dicoccoides
TCGGGAGCGCGACTCCTAAGGGAAAAGTATAGGTGGTGGTGAGGCAAATGGTAAAACCAAGGTTGGGCCTTGCTGGAGGAGTTTTATTCAAAGCGAACTATCAAGGGGGTCCCATAAATCACCCAACAGCGTAAGGAACGCAAAATCAAGGAACATAATGCTGGTATGACGCAAACTAGGGCGGCAAGAGTGGAACAAAACACCAGGCAGAAGGCCGAGCCTTCCACCCTTTACAAAGTATATAGATGCATTAATTAAATAAGAGATATTGTGATATCCCAACATAATCCTGTCCACCATGGAGCAATCTTCAACTTCACCTGCAACTAACAACGCTATAAGAGGGGCTGAGCAAAAGCGGTAACATAGCCAAACAACGGTTTGCTAGGAAGGGTGACAAAGGTTAGAGGCTGACATGGCAATTTGGGAGGCTTGAAGAGCAAGCGATAGGTAGCACAGCAAAGCGATAGAACAAAGCAACTAGCATAGCTATGATAGTAGTGAGATCTAGAGTAACAGTCATCTTGCCTGAAATCCCGCTAGGAAGAAGAACGAGTCCATGAAGATGAACCAAGCATAGACGTATGAATCATCACAATCGCAACGAAACCGGAACTATCGAGAAGGAGCACAACCGGAAAGAAGCAAACAACATGGTAAACACACAACACATAAACATGACATGATGCTCAACCAAGTATGATGCATGACAAGACTACATGAAGCTACTCATGGCAAGAGATGATGCATACAAGAGCAACACATCAAGGCAAGTTTAAATGAGGCCGGAAACAACATATAACAAGTCCGGTAAGTCCTGATATGAAAATTTCAAAATTGGTCCAGATCTGAATAAACCTTAGGTTCAAGTTGTTAAACAACAAGTTAAAATGCATCAAGATGATCTACACGAAATTCTAGTCAAGTTACATATAAAGTTCATTAGATTCGGAGCTACGGCGTAGAAGATATGAGCAAAACAAGTTAAACATGTCATTGATGCAAAATGCATACAAACATCAAGCAAACACCTCAAAACATGGATGCAACATGATAATATGAAACTACATGCAATTCTAAGCAAGTTTCATATAGAGCACACTCAAAACAGAGCAACGGTTCAGCACATACACATGAAACAATTTTAAAGGACAACATGTCCAAAACAGCAACTAGGCATCTTGCAAGCATCAAAACAATAGGCTACAACATCTCAACATGAAAACAAAAGGTATGGGCATAAAGTACAGGTAAAGCATGACAAAACATGAACACGAAGCTATCTCCAGGAATCATTAGAACATGCTCAAAAGGACATGGCAAGATTGCAAATAATAACAGTTTCAGACTTAGCAGAAATAACACCAGATTGCAATGTTTAGAGCTATCAAACAACATGTTACGGGAACTTAACATGGCAAAGAAAGGCATGGAATTCTAATACTAAAGACAAAGAACAAAACTCACTTACTGAACTAATTCCAAAGATCAACAGAAAAGATGGTAGCATTCATGCAAACATGGCAAGTGATATGACAGATTCAGACATGGCAGGAACAACAATATGTATGCATGTTGGTGAGCTTGTACAACTCACCACAGAGCAATAAATGGCATGCAAAGGTAACCAACAGTAAGAATACATGTTTGTGAAGCTAAGCATGGCAAGAGCAAGTTCATAGGGTACAAGGATCACTAGTTATTGACATGGCAAAACTGAACTTAATGTTAATAGGCTGATAGCAACATTATTTAGCAAATTGAGAGCAAGATTACCACAAGATATAGCAGGCTATAAATGCAACCAGGGGCAGAGATGGATAGATCATGACATGTATAACAAAACATCCTTAGTGAACATCTCCATATTATGCATGGAATGACTTGTAGCAGCAGGTTTACAGAGCATCCTGATATAACAGAATCAGCCTAGGAAAACAGCAACAGCAAGTACCCTACTTCACGAGCTCGATGCACTCACTACAAGACTCACAAAAATAAATGGATTGCACCACTGGAAAGATGGCATGATGAAGCTCAAAACTCATGTAGACATCAAGCTCATAGGATGCACACACAAAATGCAATGAAAAAGACAAATCACCATGTTCTGTTAACAGACAGCAGTTAACATCATATAGCACTCTTGCAACGATGATTAGGGCATCAATATGAGCTCAAAGAAACATGGCACAATGGAACAAAGTTAAGAGCACCTCATGATAAACATTTTGATATATTAAATGCATAAATAGGAGCTACACACAAGAAGTTACAAGCATCCAAACATGCACATACAAAATGGTTTTTCAGGGACTTAGAAAAAAACAGACGAGCGCGGGTCTCTGCGGGTCCTCACCACAGGGCCTATGGGCCAGCGGATCTGGGCCATGGGGAAAGCCGACCCAGGGAGGTAGGGGAGCCGGCCGCTCCTCCTTGTGCCCGCACAAGAGGCGGCAGGGGCGGCGACGCCGGCGATGCCGCGGCGGCGGCGAGCCTGGCGATGACCTAGGTGAGTCGGGGAGGCGCGGGATCCGGCAGGGCGGCGCGGATGCCGAGGAGGCGAAGGCGGCGGGGCGCCGGTGGACAGCGGCGGAGGCGCAGGTTTCTCCGGCGGCGGCGTACCGGAGCTTGCCGGTGGCAGTCGGCGCGGAGGCGGAGGCCGGCGGAGGCGGCGCTCGGTGGCCGGCGGCGGGTCGGCTCAGAGGCGCGGGTGGTGGGGTGCGACCCGGCGGCTCGGGCCCGCAGGGCCAGATCCGGGTCCTGGCGGGCCTGCGCGGTGCAGGGGAGCGGCAGGACAGGTGGCGCGACGGGGTTGGAGCGGGAGGCGGCGATGATGATGTGGCGACTTGTGGTTGGCCGGAGCGACGTGTCCGGCGGACATGTCCGGCGCGGACGGACGTGTCTGGCGGCGCGAGGAGGAAGACGCTAAGGTTTGCACCGCGAAAAATGGAGGGGAAGGCATATTTATAGGTAGAGGGAGCTAGGAGAGTCCAAATGAGGTGCGGTTTTCACCCACACGACCGTGATCGAACGACCGAGAGCATGGAGGGGGTTTGGATGGGCTCATGGGCTGTGGTGAAGAGGGGCTAGGCTGCAAAGAGAGAGGGGTTTCGGGCTACGCGGTTAACCGTTGGGACGTCAAACGAACTCCGAATGCGACAAAAATTGACAGGCGGTCTACCTACTCTAAAACAACACCGCACGCCAAGTTTCATCCCATTCTGAGAACATTTTTTCCCGCTCACGAAACAAGGTCTGAGAGGGGTGACGAGCGCGTGCGAGAGTGGTTGGGCTTAGAACGGACAACGGAGAGAACCGGGGAAACCCGAACGGATGCAAGTTTTGAAAAACATGCACATGAAATGCAGATGATGACATGGCAAAATGCAACACGCAAGCAATGACATGGCAGCGACGACAAATAACTGGAAGACACCTAGCACATCGAATCCGGGGCGTTACAACTCTCCTCCACTAACAAGAGATCTCGTCCCGAGATCTTAGGACCGAGACAGAAGAGAAAGAGGAAGATGTGAAGCAAGAACTCAAGAGAAGAATCAAAGAATCGAGAGCACTCAAGAAGAAGAGAGGAACGACAAGAATGACGAGAATCGAAAGCTCACAGAATCAGATAGACTATGAAACCACTCCGGTTAGAACGAGATAAGAGACGAATAAGACTGAAAGGATTTAGGTAGCACTCCGGCTGAAACATGGAGGAATAGAACACAAGCTTGAGAGGATGGAATGATACTTGATGAAGACATGGCACAAAACCTCCGGAAAGAATTGAAAGAGTTGAATGAAAAGAACGGAGAAGAAGATGACAACTTGTGCCACGAATGAAATTGAACGCATCTTTAGAAAAAAGGTTTAAACTAAGTTGTTGAGGAAATCAACAACGAAAAGAATAAGCGTGTTGTGGTCTTATAGGTAACATCTCAAGATCATAAGGTGATAAGCGACCACAAACGGAAATGTTTGGATAGCTTAGAAGAACGAAGAAATGCAAAACTCCACTTCAAAAGAATACGGAGAATTAATTGCACTTCGAGATGCAAGAAGAAAAGATACTTGAACTCCACCAACAAGAATCTTGATGAACTCTTGAAGAATGAATTAAATCATGAAGAACCACCATGAAGAACTCCGGTGACAAAAATATGATGAGATAGAATGAAGGATGAAAGAATAATATTAAAGCTTGCGGTGATTTAGATGGAGGTTCCAACGAAACCAGCGAGAAGCTTGGAACTCCGGAAAAGAAAGGACGAACGACTTAGATCCGAGAAAATCACTCATCACAAACAATCTCCGAAGAAAAGAATTAATCAACTTGACCACAATGAAATGAGAATAATAATTATGTTATGCTTATCCTCCACCACTTAAATTGATGAGAAACAATGGATTTGCATACTACTTATTCGCGTTGAAAAATATTAAAGGGGAATATAGTGTGAAATTTGGGAAGGTCTTCATGAACCACCGGTAGGATTCGAAAGAATGGATTAAAATGATAATCAAGGAAAAATAATCTTGAATTAACCACCGTGAAAATGTAAATGAACAAAGAGAAGAGAACAAATCGCCGGAAAGAATTAGAAAATGCACGGGAACAAAGAGATCGCGAACTGAGTAAATAAAGCTTGAACGAAGCACCGGTACAACTATGGAACGAACGAAGATGAAAACTTGGAACAAAGAAATATTCTGAAATGGAGGCCTCCGGATCAACGAAACAGGAAAGCAACTCCTGAAATACTCCGGATGGGTAAGAAAAAAAAATCTCTGACAAACGGAATAATTTGAGAGGATAACATGAAGCTAGCACCACGAATCTCCGGGAGAACGGACAAGATTTAGAGGAAAACTCTTCTTCAATATTCAGCTGACGACGAGAAACACCACCAAAATTACTGAGATACTCCGGGAGAATGAAAAGCGAAGAGGTTGAGCCAACAATGAAAAGAGTTTGAAAACGATCTTGGAGAAGGCATGTGACTGATGGAATCCATTCTTACATCACACTTTGAAAAGAATTTGGGAATAGCTCCGGAATAATTAGAAGAGTCAGGTAAGATCCTGGGAAAAGACCTGTGGGTTAGGGCCCACTAAAAGAAAACACCGTTGGAAAGGATTGTTGAACAGATAAATGATGCACCGGAACAACTGAAATATTTGAATGAGGTGACAACCTCGAATTAATTGGAACATAGACGAATCTCCTGAGATGTCTTCCGAACTCCGGAATGATTGAATTGCGAGAGGCAAACGAGCAAGGAGAACACTTGATCCAAGGAAAAGAATGTGATTAACCCAAAAAACTTGAATTGAGTCCACCGGAGAAGAAAAAGAGATGATGAATGTCAAACGAGATGCGAATTCACCGGTTGAGATAATTTACGAAAGACTAAAGAGGTTCCGCACTAATGAAATTGATGCTCGAAAGAGACTCAGGCTCCGGGAAGAAGAGGGTGGGAGGGTGGGAAAACAAAGGCAACTTGGAAGGGGAAACCGACGAATATCTTGAAGAGAAAACACCGGTTGAAAACATTGAGGAAAGAAAGCAAGGACTTCGCACGAGTAGGATGGATACTCAATTACGGACTCCGACTCCGATATGAAAAGGGGTGGGCGGGTGGGAAAAAGAAAACAACTGAGATAGAGAAACAACTTCATTGAGAGCAAACTGAGGATTGAACTTGCAAAGATGAAGAGGGTCGAGTCAACTTGACGAGAAATGCACCAGATCAAAAGAGCTGAGAACCAACGAATGGAAAACCAACTGCGTGATCCTAAAGAAAAATTTGAAGGGGAAGAGGAGTAATTCAAAACAACTACGTCAAAATTCCTCACCAGAGCGATGAAGGGGCTGAGGAGTAAAAAGAATTCCTACTCTCCGATATAACTAGACTTCGAAAACAATTTTCTTCTAGAGTCAACAACGGCCAAACTACATGATTAATCAAGGGGGCTCCTATGGTCGGTCGAGGCTCTGATACCAACTTGGCACGCCCAATATACGATACTATCCTAAAGAGACTCAAAGGTCCCACCAAGGATAGAACCGCATATTGAAACGCTTTTGCAAGGTGGATATCATTACATCAACATTACATAATAGATGGGGATACATACAAAAGGCATACAATGCCACACGAATACAACATCATCTTACATAAGAGAACCATCCGACTACGGATGAAACACAAATAGAAACTCAAACGACATCCACCCTGCTAGCCCAGGCTGTTGACCTGGAACCTATCCCCTGATCGAAGAAGAAGCAGAAGAAGAACTCCAAAACAAGCAAACATCGCTCTCGCGTCATGATCATCGCATAACATGTACCTCCAACTGTTGTTGTAGTAATCTGTGAGCCACGAGGACTCAGCAATCCCATTACCATGGGTATCAAGACTAGCAAAGCTTAAAGGGTAAGGAAGGGGTAAAGTGGTGAGGTTGCCGCAGCAACTAAGCATATATGGTGGCTAACATACGCAAATAAGAGCGAGAAGAGAAGCAAACGGAATGGTCGTGAAGCTAACAATGATCAAGAAGTGATCCTGAACTCCTACTTATGTCAAACATAACCCAAAAAACCGTGTTCACTTCCCGAACTCCGCCGAAAAGAGATCATCACGGCTACACATGTGGTTGATGCATTTTAATTCGAATCTGGTGTCAAGTTATCTACAACCGGACATTAACAAATTTCCATCTACCACATAACCGCGGGCATGGCTTTCGAAAGATAATACCTTGCAGGGGTGTCCCAACTTAGCCCATCAAAAGCTCTCACGGTCAACGAAGGATATTCCTTCTCCCAGGAAGACCCGATCAGTTTCGGAATCTCGATTTACAAGACATTTCGACAATGGTAAAACAAGACCAGCAAAGCCGCCCAATGTGCCGACAATCCTGATAGGAGCTGCACATATCTCGTTCTCAGGGCAACACCAGATAAGTCAAGCTACGAGTAAAACCAGCCCTCGAGTTTCCCCGAGGTGGCCCCGTAGGCTGCTCGGTTCGGACCAGCACTTAGAGAAGCACAGGCCCGGGGGGGGGGGGGCTAAAATAAAGATGACCCTCGGGAGCGCGACTCCTAAGGGGAAATTATAGGTGGTGGTGAGGCAAATGATAAAACCAAGGTTGGGCCTTGCTGGAGGAGTTTTATTCAAAGCGAACTGTTAAGGGGGTCCCATAAATCACCCAACCGCGTAAGGAACACAAAATCAAGGAACATAACGCCGGTATGATAGAAACTAGGGCAGCCAGAGTGGAACAAAACAGCAGGCATAAGGCCGAGCCTTCCACCCTTTACCAAATATATAGATGCATTAATTAAATAAGAGATATTGTGATATCCCAACATAATCCTGTCCACCATGGAGGAATCTTCAACTTTACCTGCAACTAACAACGCTATAAGAGGGGCTGAGCAAAAGCGGTAACATAGCCAAACAACGGTTTGCTAGGAAGGGTGACAAAGGTTAGAGGCTGACATGGCAATTTGGGAGGCTTGAAGAGCAAGCGATAGGTAGTGCAGCAAAGCGATAGAACGAAGCAACTAGCATAGCAATGATAGTAGTGAGATCTAGAGTAACGGTCATCTTGCCTAAAATACCGCTAGAAATAAGAACGAGTCCATGAAGAAGATGAAGCCACGAAGACAAACCAAGCGTAGACGTACGAATCCTCACAATCGCAATGAAACCGGAACTATCGAGAAGGAGCACAACCGGAAAGAAGCAAACAACATGGTAAACACACAACACATAAACATGACATGATGCTCAACCAAGTATGATGCATGGTAAGGCTACATGAAGCTACTCATGGCAAGAGATGATGCATACAAGAGCAACACATCAAGGCAAGTTTAAATGAGGCCGGAAACAACATATAACAAGTCCGGTAAGTCCTCATATGAAAATTTCAAAATTGGTCCAGATCTGAATAAACCTTAGGTTCAAGTTGTTAAAAAGCAAGTTAAAATGCACCAAGATGATCTACACGAAATTCTAGTCAAGTTACATATAAAGTTCATTAGATTCGGAGCTACGGCCTAGAAGATATGAGCAAAACAAGTTAAACATGGCATTGATGCAAAATGCATACAAACATCAAGCAAACACCTCAAAACATGGATGCAACATGATAATATGAAACTACATGCAATTCTAAGCAAGTTTCATATAGAGCACACTCAAAACAGAGCAACGGTTCAACACATACACATGAAACAATTTTAAAGGATAAGCTGTCTAAAACAACAACTAGGCATCTTGCAAGCATCAAAACAATAGGCTACAACATCGCAACGTGAAAAAAAGGCATGGGCATGAATTACAGGTAAAGCATGACAAAACATGAACACTGAGCTATCTCCAGAAATCACTAGACCATGCTCAAAAGGACATGGCAAGATTGCAAATAATAACAGTTTCAGACTTAGCAGAAATAACATCAGATTGCAATGTTTAGAGCTATCAAACAACATGTTACAGGAACTTAACATGGCAAACAAAGGCATGGAATGCTAATACTAAAGACAAAGAACAAAACTCCCTTACTGAACTAATTCCAAAGATCAACAGAAAAGATGGTAGCATTCATGCCAACATGGCAAGTGATATGACAGATTCAGACATGGCAGGAACAACAATAAGTAGGCATGTTTATGAGCTTGTACAACTCAGCACAGAGCAATACATGCCATGAAAAGGTAACCAGCAGTACGAAGACATGTTTGTGAAGCTAATAATGGCAAGAGCAAGTTCATAGGGTACATGGATCACTAGTTATTGACATGGCAAAACTGAACTTAATGTTACCAGGCTAATAGCAACATTATTTAGCAATTTGAGAGAAAGATTACCACAAGCTACAGCAGGCTATAAATGCAACCATGAGAATGGATGGATATAGCATGACATGTATAACAAAACATACTTAGTGAACATCTCCAGATTATGCATGGAATGACTTGTAGCAGCAGGTTTACAGAGCATCATGATATAACAGAATTAGCCTAGCAAAACAGCAACAAAAAGTACCCTACTTCACGAGCTCGATGCACTCACTACAAGACTCACAAAAATACATGGATTGCACCACTCTAAAGATAGCATGATGAATCTCAAAACTCATGTAGACATCAAGCTCATAGGATGCACATACAAAATGCAATGAAAAAGACAAATCACCAAGTTTTGTTAACAGACAGCAGGTAACATCATATAACACTCTTGCAACGATGATTAGGGCATCAAGATGAGCTCAAACAAACATGGCACAATGGAACAAAATGAAGAGCACCTCATGATGAACATTTTGATATATTATATGCACAAATAGGAGGTACACACAAGAAGTTACAAGCATCCAAACATGCACATACAAAATGGTTTTTCAGGGACTTGAAAAAAAACAGACGAGCGCCGGTCTCTACGGGTCCTCACCAGAGGGCCTATGGGCCAGAGGATCTGGGCCGTGAGGAAAGCCGGCCCAGGGAGGCAGGGGAGCCGTCTGCTCCTCCTCGTGCCTGCACGAGAGGCGGCAGGGGTGGCGACGCCGGCGATGCCACGACGGCGGTGAGGCCGGCGATGGCCGAGGTGAGTCGGGGAGGCGCGGGACCCGGCGGGGCGGCGCGGAAGCCGAGGAGGCGGGGCGCCGATGGACAGCGGCGGAGGCGCGGGCTTCTCCGGCGCGGCATACCGGAGCTCGCCGGCGGCATTCGGCACGGAGGCGGAGGTCGGCGGAGGCGGCGCTCGGTGGCCGCCGGCGGGTCGGCGCAGAGGCGCGGGTGGCGGGGTGCGATCCGGTGGCTCGGGCCCGGATGGCCAGATCCGGGTCCCGGCGGGTTTGCGCGGTGCGGGGAAGCGGCGGGACAGGTGGCGCGACGGGGTTGGAGCGGGAGGCGGCGGTGATGATGTGGCGACTTGTGGTTGGCCGGAGCGACGTGTCCGGCGGACATGTCCAGCACGGACGGACGTGTCCGGTGGCGCGAGGAGGAAGACACTAGGGTTTGTACCACGAAAAATGGAGGGGAAGGCATATTTATAGGTAGAGGGAGCTAGGAGAGTCCAAATGAGGTGCGGTTTTCGCCCACACGATGGTGATCGAACGACCGAGAGCATGGAGGGGGTTTGGATGGGCTCATGGGCTGTGGTGAAGAGGGGATGGGCTGCAAAGAGAGAGGGGTTTCGGGCTACGCGATTAACCATTGGGGCGTCAAACGAACTCCGAATGCGACGAAAATTGACAGGCGGTATACCTACTCTAAAACAACACCACACGCCAAGTTTCATCCCATTCCGAGAACATTTTTTCCCGCTCACGAAACAAGGTCTGAGAGGGGTGACGAGCGCGTGCGAGAGTGGTTGGGCTCAGAACGGACAACGGAGAGAACCGGGGAAACCCAAACAGATGCAAGTTTTGAAAAACATGCAGATGAAATGCAGATGATGACATGGCAAAATGCAACACGCAAGAAATGACATGGCAGCGACAGCGAATAACTGGAAGACACCTGACGCATCGAATCCGAGGCGTTACAAGTATCTTGTTATTCTATTCAGAAATTCTACATCATTTCCAATCAACAATATGTCATCCATATATAATATTAGAAATGGTATAGAGCTCCCATTCACTTTCTTGTAAATACAGGCTTCTCCAAAAGGCTGTATAAAACCATATGCTTTGATCACCTCATCAAAGCGTATATTCCAACTCTAAGATGCTTGCACCAGTCCATAAATGGATCCCTAGAGCTTGCACAC
Organism: Triticum dicoccoides; assembly: GCF_002162155.2. NCBI lineage: Eukaryota > Viridiplantae > Streptophyta > Magnoliopsida > Poales > Poaceae > Triticum > Triticum dicoccoides. Next base: position 574,694,309 of record NC_041393.1, read on the forward strand.
TTTGTTAGCACCTTCAGGATCGACAAAACCTTTTGGTTGCATCATATACAACTCTTCTTTAAGAAAACCATTAAGGAATGCAGTTTTGACATCCATTTGCCAGATTTCATAATCATAAAATGTGGCAATTGCTAACATGATTCGGACAAACTTAAGCATCGCTACGGGTGAGAACGTCTCATCGTAGTCAACTCCTTGAACATGTCGAAAAACCTTTGCAACAAGTTGAGCTTTATAGACAGTAACATTACCATCAACGTCAGTCTTCTTCTTGAAGATCCATTTATTCTCTATCGGCCGCCGATCATCGGGCAGATCCACCAAAGTCCACACTTTGTTCTCATACATGGATCCTATCTTAGATTTCATGGCCTCAAGCCATTTATTGGAATCTGGGCTCATCATAGCTTCTTCATAGTTCGTAGGTTCGTCATGGTCAAGTAACATGACTTCTAGAACAGGATTACCATACCACTTTGTAGCAACTTGACCTGTAGTTTCATGATATTTATCATTAGTTTCCTCTCTAGTTGGTGTGAGCCTCATGGGAATAGATTTCTCAGATGAGCTACTTTCCAAATTGAGAGCAGGTACAATTACCTCATCAAGTTCTACTTTCCCCCCACTCACTTCTTTGGAGAGAAACTCCTTCTCTAGAAAGGTTCCGTTCTTAGAAACAAAAATCTTGCCTTTGGACTTGTGGTAGAAGGTGTACCCAATTGTTTCCTTAGGGTATCTTATGAAGACACATTTCTACAATTTGGGTTTGAGCTTATCGGGCTGAATCCTTTTGACATAAGCATCACATCCCCAAACTTTAACAAACCACAGTTCATACGGTGTCGTCCCAACGGATTTTGACAGTGCCCTGTTTAAAGTGAATGCAGCTGTCTCTAATGCATAACCCCAAAATGATAGTGGTAAATCGGTAAGATACATCATAGATCGCACCATATCCAATAAAGTGCGGTTACGACGTTCGGACACACCATTACGCTGTGGTGTTCTAGGTGGCGTGAGCTGTGCAACTATTCCACATTGTTTTAAATGACGGCCAAACTCGTAACTCAAATATTCTCCTCCACAATCAGATCGTAGAAACTTTACTTTCTTGTTATGCTAATTCTCCACTTCACTATGAAATTCTTTGAACTTTTCAAATGTTTCAGACTTGTGTTTCATTAAGTAGATATACCCATATCTGCTCAGAAATAACGATACCGCCACGAGCATCAACACTCATGGGACCGCATACATCGGTATGTATTATTTCCAATAAGAAACTAGCTCGTTCCATTGTTTCGGAGAACGGAGTTTTAGTCATTTTTCCCATAAGGCACGGTTCGCAAGTATCAAATGATTCATAATCAAGTGATTCCAAAAGTCCATATTTATGGAGTTTCTTCATGCGCTTTACATCGATATGACCCAAACGACAGTGCCACAAATAAGTTGCACTATCATTATCAACTTTGCATCTTTTGGCATCAATATTATGAATATGTGTATCATCACGATCAAGATTTAACGCAAATAGACCACTCTTCAAGGGTGCATGACCATAAATATATTACTCATATAAATAGAACAACCATTATTCTCTGATTTAAATGAATAACCATTTCGCACTAAACAAGATCCAGATGTTCATGCTCAATGCTGGTACCAAATAACAATTATTCAGGTCTAAAACTAATCCCGAAGGTAGATGTAGAGGTAGCGTGACGACGGCGATCACATCGACCTTAGAACCATTTCCGACGTGCATCGTCACCTCGTCCTTAGCCAATCTCCACTTAATCTGTAGTCCTTGCTTTGAGTTACAAATATGAGCAACCGAACTGGTATCAAATACCCAGGCACTACTACGAGAATTAGTAAGGTACACATCAATAATATGTATATCAAATATACCTTTGCTCACTTTGCCATCCTTCTTATCCGCCAAATACTTGGGGTAGTTCCGCTTCCAGTGACCAGTCCCTTTGCAGTAGAAGCACTCAGCTTCAGGCTTGGGTCCATTTTTAGGTTTCTTCCCGGGAGTGACAACTTGCTTGTCATTCTTCTTGAAGTCCCCTTCTTTTTACCCTTGCCCTTCTTCTTGAAACTAGGGGTCTTGTTAACCATCAACACTTGATGCTCCTTTTTGATTTCTACCTCCTCGGCCTTTAGCATCGCGAAGAGCTCGGGAATAGTCTTTTCCATCCCTTGCATATTGTAGTTCATCACGAAGCCTTTGTAGCTTGGTGGCAGTGATTGAAGAACTCTGTCAATGACACAATCATCTGGAAGATTAACTCCCAGCTGAGTCAAGTGATTATGCTACGTAGACATTCTGAGTATGTGCTCACTAACAGAACCGTTCTCCTCCATCTTGCAGCTATAGAACTTGTTGGAGACTTCATATCTCTCAACTCGGGCATTTGCTTGAAATATTAACTTCAATTACTGGAATATCTCATATGGTCCATGACGTTCAAAACATCTTTGAAGTCCCTATTCTAAGCCGTCAAGCATGGCACATTGAACTAACGAGTAGTCATCAGATCGAGCTTGCCAGGCGTTCACAACGTTAGCTTCTGCTCCTGCAACAGGTCTTGCACCTAGCAGTGCATCAAGGACATAATTCTTATGTGCAGCAATGAGGATAATCCTCAAGTTACGGACCCAGTCCGTGTAGTTGCTACCATCATATTTGAAGTTAGCTTTCTCTAGGAACGCATTAAAATTCAAAGGAACGGTAGCACGGGCCATTGATCTACAACATAGATATGCAAAAACTATCAGGACTAAGTTCATGATAAATTAAGTTCAATTAATCATATTACTTAAGAACTCCCACTTAGATAGACATCCCTCAAGTCATCTAAATGACACGTGATCCAAATCAACTAAACCATGTCCGATCATCACGTGAGATGGAGTTGTTATCAATGGTGAACATCACTATGTTGATCATATCTACTACATGATTCACGTTCGACCTTTCGGTCTCTAGTGTTCCAAGGCCATATCTGTATATGCTAGACTCATCAAGTTTAACCCGAGTATTCCACGTGTGCAAATCTGGCTTGCACCCGTTGTATTTGAACATAGAGCATACCACACCGATCATCATGTGGTCTCTCAGCACGAAGAACTTTCACAACGGTGCATACTCGGGGAGAACACTTATACGTTGAAATTTAGTAAGGGATCATCTTATAATGCTACCGCCATAGTAAGCAAAATAAGATGGATAAAAGATAAACATCACATGCAATCAAAATATGTGACATGATATGGCCATCATCATCTTGTGCTTTTGATCTCCATCATTGAAGCAACGTCATGATCTCCATCGTCACCGGCTTGACATCTTGATCTCCATCATACTGTCGTGGTTGTCTCGCCAACCATTGCTTCTACGACTATTGCTACCACTTAGTGATAAAGTAAAGCAATTACATAGCGTTTGTATTTCATACAATAAAGCGACAACCATATGGATCCTGCCAGTTGCCGATAACTTTTACAAAACATGATCATCTCATACAACAATCTTTATATCACATCATGTCTTGACCATATCACATCACAGCATGCCGTGCAATAACAAGTTAGATGTCCTCTACTTTGTTTGTTGCAAGTTTTACGTGGCTGCTACAGGCTGCTAGCATGAACCGTACAAACCTACGGCACAAAAACCACAACGGTGATTTTTCAAGTTTGCTATTTTAACCTTCACAAGGACCGACCGTAGTCAAATTCGATTCAACTAAAGTTGGAGAAACAGACACCCGCCAGCCACCTTTATGCAAAACTAGTTGCATGTCTGTCGGTGGAACCGGTCTCATGAACGCGGTCATGTAAGGTTGGTCTGGGCCGCTTAATCCAACAATACCGCCGAATCAAAATAAGACATTGGTGGTAAGCAGTATGAGGATCACCGCCCACAACTCTTTGTGTTCTACTTGTGCATATCATCTATGCATAGACCTGGCTTGGATGCCACTGTTGGGAAACATAGCATGCAATTTCAAAAACAAAAATCCTATGCTCACGCAAGATCTATCTAGGAGATGCATAGCAACGAGAGAGAGTGTGTCCACGTACCCTCGTAGACCGAAAGCGGAAGCGTTAACTTAACATGGTTGATGTAGTCGAACGTCTTCTCGAATTGACCGATCAAGTACTTAACATACAACACCTCCGAGTTCTGCACACGTTCAGCTCGATGACGTCCCTCAAACTCTTGATTAGTAGAGGTACGAAGGAGTCGATGAGTTCCATCAGCACGACGGCGTGGTGACGGTGTTGGTGATGTGATCCGCCTAAGCACTACGACAATATGACCGGAGGAGTAAATAGTGGAGGGGGGCACCGCACACGGCTAAACAATTGATGTGCCTTTGGGGTGCCCCCTGCCCCCGTATATAAAGGAGGAGGGGGGAGGCCGGCTGGCCCTAGGGGGGGCGCCAAGTGGGGGGGAGTCCCACTAGGACTCCTAGTCCTAGTCGGCTCCCCCTTCCTTCCAACGGAGAGGGGGGAAGGGGAAAGAGGGGGAGAGGGAGAAGGAAAGGGGGGCTGCAACCCCACCCCTTGTCCAATTTGGACTGGCTTGGGGGGGGGGCGCCACCTCCTCTCCCCTATGGCCCATGAGGCCCATTAACTTTCCCGAGGGGTTACGGTAACCTCCCGGTACTTCGAAAAATCCCCAAACCTCTTCGGAACCATTCCGGTGTCCGTACATAGCCTTCCAATATTTCAATATTTACCTCTCAACCATTTCGAGACTCCTTGTCATGTCCGTGATCTCATCCGGGACTCTGAACAACCATTGGTCACAAAAACACATAACTCATATAATACATATCGTCATCGAATGTTAAGCGTGCGGACCCTACGGGTTCGAGAACTATGTAGACATGACTGAGACACCTCTCCGGTCAATAACCAGTAGTGGAACCTGGATGCTCATATTGGTTCCCACATATTCTATGAAGATCTTTATCGGTCGAACCGCAATGTCAACATACATTATTCCCTTTGTCATCGGTATGTTACTTGCCCGAGATTCGATCATCGGTATCCTCATACTTAGTTCAATCTCGTTACCGGCAAATCTCTTTACTCTTTCCATAGTGCATCATCCCGTAACTAACTCATTGGTCACATTGCTTGCAAGGTTTCATATGATGTGCATTACCGAGAGGGCCCAGAGATACCTCTCCGATACTCGGAGTGACAAATCCTAATCTCGATCTATGCCAACAAAACAAACACCTTAGGAGATACCTGTAGAGCATCTTTATAATTACCCAGTTACATTGTGACATTTGATAGCAACAAGGTATTCCTCCGGTGTCCGGGAGTTGCATAATCTCATAGTAGGAGAAATATATATTTGACACGAAGAAAGCAATAGCAATAAAACTGAACGATCATTATGCTAAGCTAACGAATGGGTCTTGTCCATCACATCATTCCACAATGATATGATCTCATTTATGAAATGACAACTCATGTCCATGGCTAGGAAACTTAACCATCTTTGATCAACGAGCTAGTCTAGTAGAGGCATACTATGGACATGTTGTTTTGTCTACGTATTCACACATGTATCAAGTTTGCGGTTAATACAATTATAGCATGAATAATAAACATTTATCATGAATAGGGAGAGATAAAATAACAACTTTATTATTGCCTCTAAGGTATATTTCCTTCACATATAATATTAGAAATGCTATAGAGCTCCCACTCACTTTCTTGTAAATACATGCTTCTCCAAAAGTATGTATAAAACCATATGTTTTGATCACCTCATCAAAGCATATGTTCCAACTCTGAGATGCTTGCACTAGTCCGTAAATGGATCGCTGGAGCTTGCACAATTTGTTGGCACCTTGAGGATCGACAAAACCTTTTGGTTGCATCATATACAACTCTTCTTTAAGAAATCCATTAAGGAATGCAATTTTGACATTCATTTGCCAGATTTCATAATCATAAAATGCGGCAATTGCTAACATGATTCAGATAGACTTAAGCATCGCTACGGGTGAGAAAGTCTCATTGTAGTCAACTCCTTGAACTTGTCGAAAACCGTTTGCAACAAGTCGAGCTTTATAGACAGTAACATTACCATCAACGTCAATCTTCTTCTTGAAGATCCATTTATTCTCTATGGGTCGCCGATCATTGGGCAGATGCACCAAAGTCCACACTTTGTTCTCATACATAAATCCTATCTCATATTTCATGGCCTCAAGCCATTTATCGGAATCTGGGCTCATCATAGCTTCTTCATAGTTTGTAGGTTCATCATGGTCAAGTAACATGACTTCCAAAACAGGATTACCGTACCACTCTGGTGTGGATCATGCTCTAGTTGACCTACGAGGTTCTATAGTAACTTGATCTGAAGTTTCATAATCATTATCATTAGCTTCCTCTCCAGTTGGTGTAGGCATCACGGGAACGGATTTCTCAGATGAGCTACTTTCCAAATTGAGAGTAGGTACAATTACCTCATCAAGTTCTACTTTCCTCCCACTCACTTCTTTCGAGAGAAACTCCTTCTCTAGAAAGGTTCCGTTCTTAGAAACAAAAATCTTGCCTTCGGACTTGTGGTAGAAGGTGTACCCAATTGTTTCCTTAGGGTATCCTATGAATATTTACTTCTCCAATTTGGGTTCGAAATTATTAGGATGAAGCCTTTTGACATAAGCATCGCATCCCCAAACTTTAAGAAACAACAGCTTTGGTTTGTTGCCAAACCATAGTTCATACGGTGTCGTCTGAATGGATTTTGATGGTGCCCTTTTTAACGTGAATGCAGCTATCTCTAATGCATAACCCCAAAACGATAGTGGTAAATCGGTAAGAGACATCGTAGATCGCACCATATCTAATAAAGTGCGGTTACGACGTTCGGACACACCATTACGCTGTGGTGTTCCAGGTGCCGTGAGCTGTGAAACTATTCCACATTGTTTTAAATGAAGGCCAAACTCGTAATTAAAATATTCACCTCCACGATCAGATTGTAGAAACTTTATTTTCTTTTTATGATTATTCTCCACTTCACTCTGAAATTCTTTGAACTTTTCAAATGTTTCAGACTTGTGTTTCATTAACTAAATATACCCATATCTACTTAAATCATCCGTGAAGGTCAGAAAATAACGATACCAGCCACGAGCTTCAACACTCATGGGACTGCATACATTAGTATGTATTATTTCCAATAAGTCATTAGCTCGTTCCATTTTTTCGGAGAACGGAGTTTTAGTCATCTTGCCCATAAGGCACGATTTGCAAGTATCAAATGATTAATAATCAAGTGATTCAAAAAATCCATCTTTATGGAGTTTCTTCATGTGCTTTACACCGATATGACCCAAATGGCAGTGCCACAAATAAGTTGCACTGTCATTATGAACTTTGCATCTTTTGGCATCAATATTATGAATATGTGTATCACCACGATCAAGATTCAACAGAAATAGACCACTCTTCAAGGGTGCATGACCATAAAAGATATTACTCATATAAATAGAACAACCATTATTCTCTGATTTAAATGAATAACCGTCTCGCACTAAACAAGATCCAGATATAATGTTCATGCTCAACGCTGACACCAAATAACAATTATTCAGGTCTAAAACTAATCGCCAAGGTAGATGTAGAGGTAGCGTGCTGACGGTGATCACATCGACATCGGAACCATTCCCGATGCGCATCGTCACCTTGTCCTTTGACAATCTTCATTTAATACTAGTCCCTGTTTCGAGTTACAAATATGAGCAACCGAACCGATATCAAATACCCAGGCACTACTACGAGAACTAGTAAGGTACACATCAGTAACATGTATATCAAATATACCATTGTTCACTTTGCCATCCTTCTTATCCGCCAAATACTTGGGCAGTTCCGCTTCCAGTGACCAGTCCCTTTGCAGTAGAAGCACTTAGTTTCAAGATTGGGTCTAGCTTTGGGTTTCTTCCCGGGAGTGACAACTTGCTTGCCATTCTTCTTGAAGTTCTCCTTCTTACCCTTGCCCTTCTTCTTGAAACTAGTGGTCTTGTTAAACATCAACACTTGATGCTCCTTCTTGATTTATACCTCTGCAACCTTTAGCACTACGAAGAGCTCAGGAACAGTCTTTTCCATCCCTTGCATATTGTAGTTCATCATGAAGCCTTTGTAGCTTGGTGGCAGTGATTGCAGAACTCTGTCAATGACACAATCATCTGGAAGATTAACTCCCAGCCGAGTCAAGTGATGATGGTTCCCAGACATCCTGAGTATGTACTCACTAACAAAACTGTTCTCCTCCATCTTGCAGCTATAGAACTTGTTGGAGACTTCATATCTCTCAACTCGGGCATTTGTTTGAAATTTTAATTTCAACTCCTGGAACATCTCATATGGTCCATGACATTCAACACGCCTTTGAAGTCCTGATTCTAAGCCGTAAAGCATGGCACACTAAACTGACAAGTAGTCATCTACACGCGACTACCAGACATTCACAATGAATGCAGTTGCTGGGGCAGGTGGTACACCTAGCAGTGCATCAAGGACATAATTCTTCTGTGCAGCGATGAGGATAATCCTCAAGTTATGGACCCAGTCCGTGTAGTTGCTACCATCATCTTTCAACTTAGCTTTCTCTAGGAATGCACTAAAATTCAAGGGACTGTAGTACGTGCTATTGATCTACAACATAGATATGCAAAAAGTATCAGGACTAAGTTCATGATAAATTAAGTTCAATTAATCATATTACTTAAGAACTCCCACTTAGATAGACATCCCTCAACTCATCTTAATGATACGTGACCCAAATCAACTAAACCATGTCCAATCATCATGTGAGATGGAGTAGTCATCAATGGTGAACATCTCTATGTTGATCATATCCACTATATGATTCACGTTCGACCTTTAGGTCTCTAGTGTTCTGAGGCCATGTATGTACATGCTAGGCTCGTCAAGTTTAACCCGAGTATTCCGCATGTGCAAAACTGGCTTGCACCCGTTGTATTTGAACATAGAGCCTATCACACCCGATCATCATGTGGTGTCTCAGCACGAAGAACTTTCACAATGGTGCATACTCGGGGAGAACACTTATACGTTGAAATTTTAGTAAGGGATCATCTTATAATGCTCCCGCCGTACTAAGCAAAATAAGATGCATAAAGATAAACATCACATGCAATCAAAATATGTGACATGATATGGCCATCATCTTGTGCTTTTGATCTGCATCACCAAAGCAACGTCATGATCTCCATCGTCACCGGCTTGACACGTTGATCTCCATCGTAGCGTCGTGGTCGTCTTGCCAACTATTGCTTGTACGACTATCACTACCGTTTAGTGATAAAGTAAAGCAATTACATGGCGTTTTGTATTTCATACAATAAATCGACAACCATAATGCTCTTGCCAGTTGCCGATAACTTTTAGAAAACATGATCATCTCATACAACAACGTATATCACATCATGTCTTGACCATATCACATCACAACATGCCCTTTAAAAACAAGTTAGACGTCATCTACTTTGTTGTTGCAAGTTTTACGTGGCTGCTACGGGCTTCTAGTAAGAATCATACTTACCTACGGTCACAAAACCACAATGGTGATTTATCAAGTGTTGTTTTAAACTTCACAAGGACCGACCACAGTCAAATTTGATTCAACTAAAGTTGGAGAAACAGGCACCCGCCATCTACCTTTATGCAAAACTAGTTGCATGTCTGTCGGTGGAACCGGTCTCATGAACTTGGTCATGTAAGGTTCGTCCGGGCCGCTTGATCCAAAAATACGGCCGAATCAAAATAAGACATTGGTGGTAAGCAGTATGACGATCACCACCCACAACTCTTTGTGTTCTACTCATGCATATCATCTACGCATAGACCTGGCTAGGACGCCACTGTTGGGAAACATAGCATGCAATTTCAAAAAAATTCCTACACTCATGCAAGATCTATCAAGGAGATGCATAGCAACGAGAGGGGGGAGTATGTCCACGTACCCTCTCATAGACCGAAAGTGGAAGCGTTTGCTCAACGCGGTTGATGTAGTCTAATGTCTTCTTGTTCTGACCGATCGAGTACCGAACGTACGACACCTCCGAGTTCCGCATACGTTCAGCTCGATGACGTCCCTCGAGCTCTTGATCCAGTAGAGGGTCGAAAGAGTAGATGAGTTCTGTCAGCACAACGGCGTGGTAATGGTGATGGTGATGTGATCCGCGTAGGGCTTCGCCTAAGCACTGCGAGAATATGACCGGAGGCGTAAAATGTGGAGGGGGCGCCACACACGGCTTGGAACAATTGGTGTGTCTCATAGGGGCGCCCCCCGTATATAAAGGAGGGAGTGAGGGAGAGGAGGCTGGCCTAGGCACGCCCCAAGTGGGGGGGGGAGTCCTACTTGTACTCCCACTAGGATTCGCCCCCTTCCTTTTTCGGAGGGGGAAAGGGGGAAAGAGTAGGAGAGGGAGAAGGAAAGGGGGGCTCCGCCCCCACCCCTTGTCCAATTTGGTTTCCCCCTGGTGGGGGGCGCGCCAGCCCCTTGTGTGCTGGTGTGCCTCCCTCCTATGGCCCATATGGCTCATATCTTCCACCGAGGGGTTCCGGTAACCCCTCTGGTACTCCGGTATATACGCGATACACTCCGGAACCCTTCCGGTGTCCGAATACCACCTTACAATATATCAATCTTTATCTCTTGACCATTTAGAGACTCCTCGTCATGTCCATGATTCGGGACTCCGAACAACCTTCGGTCACCAAAACACATAACGCATATAATACATATCCTCATCGAACGTTAAGCGTGAGAACCCTACGGGTTTGAGAACTATGTAGACATGACCGAGACATCTCTCCGGTTAATAACCAATAGCTGAACCTGGATGATCATATTGGTTCCCATATATTCTATGAAGATTTCTATCGGTCAAACCGCAATGTCAACATATGTTATTCCCTTTGTCATCGGTATGTTACTTGCCCGAGATTTGATCGTCGGTATCTCCATACCTAGTTCAATCTCGTTACTGACAAGTCTCTTCATTCCGTAATGCATCATCCTGCAACTAACTCATTAGTCACATTTCTTGCAAGGCTTCATATGATGTGAATTACCGAGAGGGCCCAGAGATACCTCTCCGATACTCAGAGTGACAAATCCTAATCTCGATCTATGCCAACCCAACAAACACCTTCGGAGATACCTGTAGAGCATCTTTATAATCACCAAGTTACGTTGTGATGTTTGATAGCACACAAGGAATTCCTCCGGTGTCTGTGAGTTGCATAATCTCATAGTCGGAGGAATATGTATTTGACATGAAGAAAGCAGTAGCAATAAAATTGAACGATCATTATGCGAAGCTAAGCTAGTCAAGTAGAGGCATACTAGGGACATGGTGTTTTGTCTATGTATTCACACATGTATCAAGTTTCCGGTTAATACAATTATAGCATGAATAATAAACATTTATCATGAATTAATGAAATATAAAATAACAACTTTATTATTGCCTCTAGGGCATATTTCTTTCAGCTATGTCGCCCCTTCGGGTCATAGCGCCATGGCACGTGGTCCCCGCCGTCGCCCTGAGGCCGTTCCCGTGGTTGCACCAACCCGCACGCTGCTGCTGTGTCTCCCCTTCGGGCCGTAATGTCGCGCCCCGCGGTCAACCGCCGCCCCGAGGCTGTCTGCTCCAGGCCATTCCCGAGGCTGCACTGACCCTCGCGATGCTTCTGCATCGCCCCGTCGAGCCGTAGCGAGCATGGCGCGCGGTCCCTGCAACCGCCCTGAGGTCTTCCCCGCCGTTGCCCCGACCCGTGCGCTGCCGCTGCGTCGCCCCTTCGGGCCGTAGCATCGTAGCGTGCGGTCCACTCCGCCATCCCCGCGCGTCGACTTATACGTGGTATGCGTTGCGCCGGCGCGGGAACTCCACCGTCCACGCCAGTCCTCGTGACGCTGTCGGGTTCTTTCTCGCCTACTTCGAGCACCGTCGCCGCGCTTTTGACCTAGCCGCTGCCGCCTCCTCAGGCCACCACCGCCGCTCTTCTTCTTGGTCCACGGCGACTACCTCGACACCGTCCACCTGGACTCGACATCGACCACGACTACCTCAACTATGGCTACACCACCCTACACTCTCAGCTACATCGACATCGGCACAAAGGGCTACCGCCTTGCTTGAGCAAACTCGTCGGTTTTCACTCTAGCCACGACTTCCGCAATGCATCGACCATTACGAATGGGGGGGGGTGTCCGTCGGCTTACCTTCAGACTCTTCTCTAGTCTCACCGTTTGCGTCGCTACCATTGTGACTGCGGGGGGATGTTGAGTATCATGGATATTAGGAAAGCTAGGATAGCATAGGATATTATTCTACCTTGCCTTGTACTCCAAGATGATCATCACTAGTAGAAAATGGGCCATTTATCCCGGTTCCAGAGGCCCATTAGTCCCATTTCTGGAACCGGGACTAAAAGGTTGGGACTAAAGCCCAACACCTTTAGTCCTGGTTCACTTACGAACAGGGACAAATGGTGCTCCACGTGGCCGCTGCGGCGAGCCTAGGCAGGAAGGCCTTTAGTCCCGGTTGGTAACACCAACCAGGACCAAATGGTATCCACGCATTAGCAGCTCAGGAGCTGGAGTTTTTTGTTTTTTAAGGTGGGGTGTTAGGGGGTTTTGGAGGGTTAATTTAGGGGTTCCATGTATTGTGTTAGTTAGCTAATAGAGAGAAGTGACCTCCCTATTATCTCCATGCTTGGTCGACACTAGCTAGCTACTATACGTATAGAGAGAGCTCGACATGCTAGCTAGTAAGCAAATGAAGGAACCATTAAGTACACAAGATCGTCATGAACATATACAAAGAGAAGTGACCTCTCTTTCTCCGAGAGATTGGTCGAACAACAAGTTTTCGTATATCTGTCTGATGCTACTAGCTACATATATACAATATAAGATCTCTTACAAACCCTAACATTTAAGGTCTATTTCAACTTCCACATGGTATTCTCCGGCTTTATGTATGACGTGGTCAAGAAAGAATCCCGCCAATTCCTCTTGAATAGCTCGTATGCGATCATGTGCTAGGAGTTAATCTCGCATCTGCCACATCTAATTTAAAGAAGTGGGTCAATACATGTATATGAATGAAACTCAAACAAATGATGGTAATAAAATAAAATTGTGAATTCTTTTGTTTATCGGACAAAAACTCATCTATTACAAAGGGATTTCATTTTTTTGAATTTATTTGAACACCAAACTTTTTGTGTGTTCAAAATGCACCATTGAAAGCCACATCATCAATTTTCAACCCTTTTTGACTTCATTTGTTATTTTTCATACATTTACTGATTTTTTAGCTATATGACCCTGAAATTGAAAAGCACTACAAATGAACTCTAAAGAGGTTGAAAGTTGGCATAGTGTCGTCATTTCACCCACATAGCATGTGCTAAAAAGTTGAGAGGGTTACGATAAAAACTGGATGCACTTCGTGTACAAAATGGACAATCTCTTTCGAAGTATCAGGGTTTCGGACAAAAACTCATCTGTTACAAAGGGATTTAATTTTTTTGAACTTATTTGAACACCAGACTTTTTGTGTGTTCAAAATGCACCATTCAAAGCCACATCATCAATTTTCAACCCTTTCTGACTTCATTTGTTATTTTTCATGCATTTACTGATTTTTTGAGCTATTTGATGCTGAAATTGAAAAGCACTACAAATGAACTCTGAAAAGGTTGAAAGTTTGCATGGTATCATCATTTCACCCACATAGCATGTGCTAAAATTTTGTTTTGACTATCTACTGCAAGGCAACAGCCTCACAGTTCTTTATTTAAAAAAAAGAACCAGAGAAGTTACAAGGTTACAATTACAAGAAAAAGAGCAAAGAGGATACTTACAAAGAGAAACTAAGGTAGAGCAGCTATCCAGGAGGTTAGGCTATTCCTATATTTACATTTGATTCTATGAGCTAAAATAGAAATGTCATGGACAAAATTTCTCCTCCAAGATCTGAAAGAGGGCATCTCATTTCTGAAGATCTTCCCATTCCTTTGAATCCAAATATTGAATGTGGCAGTGAAGACTACCTCTGTGAAAAATGGGAAACCAAAATCCTTTCTAGCAGATAAAGCCATCTCATAGGTAGTCTGGTTTGGTTGAAGAATCCATGAAATGCCAAGGTAATTCCAGACCCGTTGACTGAAGTTGCATGCAATGAAAAGGTGGGCACGGTCTTCATGAGAGGCAGAATTACACATTACACATGTGTCATCATGGATATTCCAATGACGTCGCTGCATCATGTCTCTAGTGTTGAGTCGATCCATCAAAAGGAGCCAGCCAAAAGGCTTGAACTTGAGAGTGCATGAACATTTCCAGATCCACTTAAATATGGGATCGACCATAATATGTGAGACGCAAGACATGTAGTAGATCCTTGATTGATAATCTCCAGACTTGGATGGCCATTTCCAAATGTCCTTCCCATCCTCCTCAAGGTTGATCAATGTCAGCAAATATTGTAGCTAGTTGAATTCCTCGAAAGCTTCAGCCGGCAGGGGCAGGTGGAAATTGTCGGTTAGGTCCGGAAGCTCCATAAGATCCTTAATGGTGATCGTATCATCAATCACAAAGGAATGCAGCCTCAGGAATTGGTGATGCATGAGGACAACATTATTTCCAAGTTGCCATCGATCCAGCCAGAAAAGCACCGTATCACCAGCACACACGTGTGGTACTGCCAACTTGCAAAAACTATCATATAGCTTCAAAACATCCCTCCACTAGAAAGAACCACAACTCTAGGTGACTTGTGGCGGCTATGAGGCATAATACTTGTCCCAAATGAGAGTGACCCAGGGCACATCCATCTTGTTAAAAAACTTGAAGGGATGCTTGATCAACAAGGCATCATTTTGTACACTTAAGTCAAGAACACCAAGACCTCCCAGCTTCTTGGGCCGACAGACCAGATCCCAAGCCGCCAATGATTGGCGTGGAGTATCTGTGTTCCCTCTCCACAAACACTATCGCATGATTCTCTCGATTTGCTTCAAAATGCCCCGAGGTAGACAAAGTGTACACAAAAAATATATTGGCATAGAACATAGGACGGATTGCAAAAGTTGAAGATGAATCCCTTTATTCAGCAATCATGAGGACACCGATAATCGTCTCTCAATGCGATCCACCATTGGCATTAGATCATAGATCGTTGGCCTAGATGTGCCCATGGGCAGCCCTATGTAAGTGAATGGCATGGAACCAACATCACACCCAAGCAAACTGGCAACTAGATTGCCTTCTTCATCACTCATATTGATCAGTATCAGAGAGGACTTACTAAAGTTCACCCGTAGCCTAGTTGATACAGCAAAGACATAAAGCATATCCTTGAAAGCAATGAGCTGGATGTCAATCGCAGGGAGAACAATGAGGGTATCATCCGTGTACTGGACAATCGGATCACTACAAAAAATACACTTCCATGATGATACGAGTTTGTCACAGTAGGTCGCGTTTTCTGTCATGCATGTACATCCATGACGATTTTATGACAGAATCAAGATAGTCATACATGTGCTGTCATAGAAGTGTTCCATGACATTACCAAAATTATCATCACGGAAGTGTCCACTTCCATGACGACAAATCACGCGTCATAGAAGTGCTTTCGTCAAGGGTGTCCTACACGTGGCATCCACCATAACGGGACGGTGTTAACCGCCGTTAACCTATCGGGTCCAGTTTTTGGATCCGATAACCCGCTAACAGCCACGACCAATCCGATTTTCCATGTGTAAAAATCTCATTGACTAACGGATCCACGCGTCAGCTCCGCGTTGGCACAGGTGTCACTCATCCAACGGTCGAGATGGGCCTATGATGTGTTGACACGTGGACCGGACCAAAAATGGCCCATAAAGTTTAAGTGGGCCGGCCCAACCGAAGGCCCATAAGATTTAGCTAACCATAATGGGCCGGCCCAGCTAAAGACCCACAAGATTTTGTAGACCATAATGGGCCGGCCCAGCTAAAGGCCCACAAAATTTAGCGGACCATAATGGGCTGGCCCAGCTAAAGGCGCACACGATTTTGCAAACCATAACGGGCCGGCCCAGCTAAAGGCCCACAAGATTTTGCGGACCACAATGGGCCGGCTCAGCTAAAGGCCCACAAGATTCTGCAGACCATAATGGGCCGGCCCAGCTAAAGGCCCAACATTCTCTGTCAAATCGGCCCGTCAACGGCCTGTCCTAAACTTGTCATCAACATGACCCATGACCACTTCTGGCCCGTTAACAGTTCACTAAGTAATTGGACCGAATTACGGCCCGGTGTATTTCCGGCCTGTTAAAGGTCCTGCTTTGTTTGGGCCCATTTACAGGCCATCAAAACTTTCGGCCCATAAACGACCTCGAAGGATTTGGGTCATATTCGGCCATGTCCGACATCCGGCTTGTTAGAGGCCCACTATAGATTTGGGCCACTTTCGGCCTGTTGTCATTTTCGGCCTATTAACGCCGGACGAAAACCATGGGCCATATGTGGCCCAACGTCATATCAGGCCCATTAATGACCCATATAAAAATGACGATAAACTAGCCCGACCGAAGTTCCGTCCTGTTAAAGGCTCGTGTATTAGGTCGGCGCATTTACGGCCCATCCGAATTTCGGCCTGTCAAAGATTCGCATCGTAAATGGGCCACCATTTCGCCCTGCTAAGACTAGTGGGTTATTTGGCACAATCAGGGCCCAATCTCATTTTCGGTCTATTAAAGGCCCATGTTTTTTATGGGCTCGAGATAATTACACCTGTAAACGGCCTAATTTTACTGAGGGCCCAAATTATGTTTAAGCCTGTTAAAGGCCCACTATGGGCACAAGCCTACCAGAAAAATATGAAAGCTTATGCTGATTTAGGCCCAGATATTTTTAGTGGGCTACATGCCAATTTCGACCCGTAATCGTTTTTAGCCCAATTGGAATGGGCCCGATGAATGTTGGCATGTTGGGCTCCTACGAAGCTTTCGGTCGAATACATTACTAAGATAAACCTACACTATACAAAAATAGCGTCGCAATTACTGCAGCCTGTGGCAGCATCATAAATGTTGTATCACAACAAAATAAATTCCAACCATACAACAAAAGGCCTGTTGGCATAAAGTTTATAGTCCTTCCAGATAAAAGCACCATCAGATGTATAGAAGCACAAATCATTTGACCTGAGTGCTAATGTTTCTGGCTGTAGAATCTGATGGAGCAGCACGATCTTCATCTTTTTCCGCCATTGCTCTTGAACAACAAAGCGAATGTCTGATAGTATGGTTTCAAAACCATTCATATCTTGACGTCATTTTTCAACCACTATTCTTGTTTCCAAAACGACATCCATTAGGGATTGGAATTGTGTCTGGAGCACAGATATATCACTCTGTCTAGCAGGAAGATTTTGTTCAGTAGGCGATTTGGACGAGGTTACCTTGACAACCATCCCAGAATTACGCAGGAAGGTGCTTTTTGCACTGTTAGTGGAGAGATACTGACGCACTGCAGCAAGAGATGACATTGTGCCTGTGGTAGCCTCATCACCTTTAGGTGGTTGTGGTTGTTCAATCATTTGTTCCATAGCTTCCTGGAAGTTTGAACTTGTAGATTAGTGTACCAGATAAGTTACTAACGAGACAAGAACAAACAAAGTAGGTTAAATGTTTATACATAACTTATTTTGGTGAACTACTGTAATACATTAGCATGTATTGTAGTGCCAACTACATAATAAAATCACTTTCGGAACATATGTCCATGTAGCATGCCTACTGTATTGTCTATTTCCTCACATTCGTTGATATCTAAGGATAAAGAGACATGGTTTAAAGTAGGATGAACATAGTATGACATCATTCATTCATGGGCAAACAGATATAAAACAAACAGGCTATTTTATCATTGTGTGCGCACATGAACATAACAACTAGATTACAGATCAAGACCAAAAGAATATCCTTCATCTCTTTTAAACCATGTAAGGTGAAATGATACGTTAAGACAACTGTGTATAAAAGTGAACAGAGTAACTGACATTGGCTGCAAACCAAGTAGTTAAATGAACACATCACATTACCAATTAGTTCAAGGTAGGAGGAGTAAGAACTTACAACATCGGCTTGAACTGGTGTGCTCATGCCCTTCATTTTGCTGGTGTGGCAATCCTTGAAGATTTGCACTGCATCTGGTTCAGGTTCTTTTTGGTCCGCACGGGCTTTCCTCTGTATTTGGAACAAGTCAATATAGATACGATAATATGGCACAAAAAAAGAAGGAAGTAGCACCTATTTACAAGAGCCTCGTAGTGTGCAATATAGCTACGAGATCCTGTTGTCTATTGGAATTTCACTTTAGAACGGTTGGTTTTGTTCTTCAAACAGTTAGCTTAGAAAAAGATACACTTGTAAGGCACATACATAAATACAAGTTCAATATGTGGTGTGATCAAATATATATAGCCTACCTGATACTTTGGATCAGACCAGTGTTTAACGAGGCCTGTCCAGTCTTCATCTGTAATATATTCCACTGGAGATGGTTGGGCGATTTCATTGTTAGCCTTGCCTTCAAAGTGAGATTTTCTAAGGTGGTACCGATACTATCGCAGAGCAGACTGAAAAACATGAGTGCATGCTTGTTTAGTTGCATCATCTTTCGGATCCAACTTGAACCTCATTTGTTGAAAAAAGAATATGAGTCTTATTAGGAGGAAGCTAGAAAGTACGGGACAGAGCAAGACAATATTACTAATTGCGATGAATAACATTACTTACGGATAAATGGTCAAGGAAGGTGTTAAACTGGGTATTGTCTTTCTCATTCCTGTACTGGATCCACGTTGGGAGGATACGTGCATGACACCTAACGGCAACGGCTGCCTCTGATACTAATTTGGCTGACTCTGTAGCATCACGTGGCCTTTTTAAACCTGCCTCAAAATGGATCTCCATTCTTCCTCCTTTAGATTTTGTTAATCTGCCAAGCATTATCCCTGATGTCTGTTTCTGCTTGCGCCATGGTGCTAGTTCAACAACGAATATGGAAAGTGTTAGTGTACATCAAACTGTGAGAGTACAAATAAAGGAGCATGCAACTACAACTTGACTCGGTCAGGTACCGCCTTGGTGTTGATGCTCATGAAAAAAGTTCATCTGATCTTGCCAAGTCCTGTTGTGTCAGCAGTGCTTCGGAAGTAGTGTTAGGTGTGAAGGCAGCTTGGGAATTGGCCAGTTCCGGAGCAAACGAACAAATAACTCATTCAGATGCTGGTACAGTTGAAGCGGATGCTGCAGCTGGTGGAGTAGGTGATACTATGTTTGTAGATTTAGCCGGTGGACTTGGACCTTCTACTACAGTATAAGTACTAGCAGAATCTCGACGACAGATCCTTTTCTGTTTCACCCGACGAGTAACAACACTCCCTACTATATTATTTTCCTTGATCTTTTTTGACTTTGCCATGTCAAGCCGTACCCCCAACACAAAAGAATAAAATCGCTCTTCAGAACTCAGTGATGCATGATACAGACAAGCAATACTTTGATGTAAGACAACCGTATGAGGATGGAATATGTAAGAAAAATAGGATGACATGACATATTCACAGCTATGATGTGCAAACTAAGTAGAAGGATTTTGAAGAAAATAGAAGTAATACAAACTAGACACCATATGAAAGATGCAACCAATATTACTCTGCCAAGTTAAAAGTGTCTTGTCATAAGTGGCAATTTGAAAAATTAGAAGCAGTACAACGTAGAAATCAATGCAAGATGCAACCACTATCAAACTGCCATGTTAAAAGCGTCCAATCATGAGTGACCGATGCGGGATACACAACAACAGTACTTTGATGTAAGAACATGGTATGATAGATAGATGCAGTGTATTCTAGACACAGAAAGCCATGTCATATGCACATGTATAACGTATAAACTCAGCAGGTGCAATTTAATCAAGATAGAAGAAATATAGGCTAGACAACATATGCAACATGAAACCAATTATCACACTGTCAACTTAGAGCAAGCACCTGCGATGGTGGAGTACGGGAGATGAACTCATCATGTAGACTTGGGACT
This sequence comes from Triticum dicoccoides, assembly GCF_002162155.2. Lineage (NCBI taxonomy): Eukaryota > Viridiplantae > Streptophyta > Magnoliopsida > Poales > Poaceae > Triticum > Triticum dicoccoides. The sequence continues at coordinate 574,714,502 of NC_041393.1, forward strand.
TCAACTTCATTAGCAGTAGCAGTGGCAAATCTAGAAAGTCTCTGTTTGCGTCGGTGTGGAGGACCACCAACATCCCCTAACTTACACTTTTCCTTCCTATTTTCCGATATTGCCTTATGAAGTCAAAACCACAAGAGGATGAATAAAATTAGCTCTGCATAACTGGTTGATGCATGATATAGACGAACACTACTTTGATGTAAGGCAAGCGCAAGATAGGAGGATGGAATATATACAGAAAAAGACAGCGTTTCATATTCACACGTACGATAGGAGGATGGAATATGTATGAAAAAACAGTAAGCGGAAGGCATTTCAACAAAATTAGAAGAAATGAAAGCTAGGCACCATATGAACATGCAACAAATATCACTCTATCAGGTAAAAAGTGTCTCGTCGTAAGTGCCATTTCAAGAAATTAGAAGCAGTACAAGCTAGAAGACAATGCAAGATGCAACATACATCACTGTCCCAAGTTAAATGTGTCTTATGGGTAAGTGATCGTTGCAGGTATAAGTTGTAAGCTACGCAGATGCAATTCAACATAATCAGAAGCAATACAAACTAGACATCATACGGAAAACACAACCACATATAACAGTTCCAAGTAAGTGCAAGCACCTGTGATGGTGGAGTAGGGGAGATGTGCTCATCATGTACACGTATGTTCTAGAAACAGGAACATGTGTCATATTCACAGACATTATGTGTAAAGTAAGCAGATGCAACTCAAGTTAGAAGTAATACAAGCTAGACATCATACGCAACATGCAACCACATATAATAGTGCCAAGTTAGAGCTAGCACCTGTGATGGTGGAGTAGGGGAGATGTGCTCATCATCTACACAGCTACATTGACTGTCCAGCCTTGTGTTATCTTGCGAATCTTGTTGGGAGGATGGCGGAGTAGAATCTGTAGAGACCCCCTGTTTGAGTTGCTTCAAAGGACCACCATCATCCACTGCCAGACTAATTTCCTTCAGCTGTAATGATTTTGCATTGTGAAGTCAAACCGATAAGAAAAAGGAATAAAATTCGCTCTTCAGAACTCATTCATGCATGATACTGACAAACACTACTCGGATGAAAGGCAAACACATGATGCGAGGATGGAATATGTATGAAAAAAAGATGGCGTGACATATTGACACCTATGATGTGATAACTAAGCAGAAGGCATTTCAACAAATTAGAAGCACTACAAGCTAGACACCATATGAAAGGTGCAACCAATATCACTCTGCCAAGTTCAAACTGTATGGCGTTTCAACAAATTAGAAGCAGTACATGCTAGAAGTCATATGCAAGACACAACCAATATCACAGTGGCAACTTAAAGGTGCCTTATCATAAGTGACTGATGCGGGATATGCCAGAACAGTAGTCTGATGTAGAAACAGGAACACATGTCATATTCACAGGCATTATGTGTAAAGTAAGCAGATGCAATTCAACAAAGTTAGAAGCAATACAAGCTAGACATCATATGCAACATGCAACCACATATAATAGTGCCAAGTTAGAGCAAGCACCTGTGATGGTGGAGTAGGGGAGATGTGCTCATAATCTACATAGCTGCATTGGCTGTCTAGCCTTGCATTGTCTTGCGAATCTTGTTGGGAGGATGTCGGAGTAGAATCTGTAGAGAACCTCTGTTTCAGTTGCTCGGAAGGACCACCATCATCCAATGCCTTGCCAATTTCCTTCAGCTTTATTGATTTTGCATTGTGAGGTCATACCGACAAGAAAAAGGAATATAATTTGCTCTTTAGAACTCATTCATGCATGATACTGACAAACAATACTATGATGAAAGGCAAAGTCATGATACAAGGATGGAATATGTACGAAAAATGGACGGCTTGACATATTCACACCTATGATGTGGTAACTAAGCAGAAGGCACTTCAACAAATTAGAAGCACTGCAAACTAGACACCATATGGAAGGTGCAACCAATATCACTCTGCCAAGTTAAAACTGTCTCGTCATAGGTGGCGTTCATCAAACTAGAAGCAATACATGCTAGAAATCATATTCAAGACGCAAACCAATATCACACTGCCAACTTAAAGGTGTCCCATCATAAGTGACTGATGCAGGATACACAAGAAGAGTAGTTTCATGTAAGAACATGGTGTGATAGACAGATATAGTATGTACCAAAAACAGGAAAGCGTGTCATATTCACATGTATCATGTGTAAGCTAAGCAGATGCAGTTTACACTAATTAGGAGCAATACAAGCTAGACACCATATGCAACATGCAACCAGATATCACACTGCTAAGTTAGAGCAAGCACCTTGGATGGTGGAGTAGGGGAGCGGGGACTTGGACCTTGTAATGCACTATCAGTACAAGGAGAATCGATACAGATGCCCCGTTTACGTTGCTGCAGAGGACCACCATCATCGCCTTCCTTACACTTTTCCTTCCTCTTTCTTGATTTTGCCTTGTCAAGTCAAACCCGCAAGAAAAAGGAATAAAATTTGCTCTTCAGAACTCATTGATGCATGATACTGACGAACACTACTTTCATGTAAGGCAGCCGCATGATAGGAGGATGGAATATGCATGAAAAACAGGATGGGGTGACATATTGACATGTATGCTGTATAAAGTGTAAACTAAGCACAAGGTGCTTGAACTTCTGAGAATCAATGCAAGCTAGAAACCATATGAAAGATGAAACCAACATCACTTTTTCCAAATTAAAAGGGTGCCCTAACAAATGTATTTGACCAAATTAGAAGCAATACATGGCAACATGCTAGAAATAATATGCAATATGCAACGAATAAAGGTGACTCATCGTAAGTGATTAATGCAGGATACAGAAGAGAGGTAGTTTCATGTAAGAACAAGGTTAACACATAGATGTAGTGTGTACCAAAAATAGGAAGGCATGTCATATTCACAGGTATAGTGTGTAAACTAAGCAGATGCAATTTACCCTAATTAGAAGCATTACAAGCTAGACACCGTATGCAACATGCAACCACATATCACACTGCGAAGTTAGAGCAAGCACCTGTGATGGTGGTGTAGGGGAAGTGCAGTGTTCAATTACAGAGCTACGCTCAATATCTTCATTTAGGCTTGCTGTTTCTTGAGAATCATGTGGAGAGGATGAAATTGCATTCTTTATAAGAGTATTGCGTCTCATATTAACCCAGGGGCGTGACTGTATCATCATAAGCGATAGATGCAGGATACACAAGAACAGTAGTTTGATGTAAGAACATGGTGTGATAGGCAGATGTAGTATGTACCAAAAACAGGAAGGCGTGTCATATTCACATGTATAATGTGTAATCTAAGGAGATGCAATTTAACAAATTAGGAACAATACAAGCTAGGCACCATATGCAACATGCAACCAGATATCACACTGCCATGTTAGAGTAAGCACATTGGGTTGTGGAGTAGGGGAGATGAGATTTGGAAATAGCATTGCAGTATGAGTAGCAGGAGAATCTGCAGAGATCATCTGTTTCGGTTGCTCTAGAGGACCACCATCATTCTGTGCCTTCATCCTTTCAGATTTTGCCTTGTCAAGTAAACACACAAGAAAGAGGAATGAAATTCGCACTTCCAAATTCGTTGATGCATGATACTGACGAACACAACTTTTATGTATGGCAACCACATTGTAGGATCATGGAATATGTATGAAAAACGCTAAGCAGAAGGCATTTCAACAAATTGGAAGCAATGCAATCTAGACACCATATGAAAGATCCAACCAAAATCACTCTACCAAGTTAGATGTGTCTCATTATAAGTGGCACTTCAACAAATTAGAGGCAATACATGTTTGAAATGATATGCAAGATGCAACCAATATTACACTGTCAACTTGAAGGTGTATCGTCAGAAGTGATTGATGAGGGATACACAGGAAAAGTAGTTTGATGTAAGAACATGGTTAATAGAAAGACGTAGTATGTACCAAAAACATGAAGGCATGTCATATTCACATGTATAATGTGTTAACTAAGTAGATGCAATTTACCCTAATTAGAAGCATTACAAGGTAGATACCATATGCAACATGCAACCACATATCACACTGCCAAGTAAGAGCAAGCACCTGCAATGGTGGTGTGGGGGAATTGCGCTGATCAACTAGAGAGCTACATTGACTATCTTCATTTAGCCTTGTTGTTTCTTGAGAATCATGTGGGAAGGATGACACTACACTCTTTAAACGAGTAGGGAGTCTCACAGTAACCCACTCGGGTGACTGTCTCATCATAAGTGATTGACGAGGGATACAAAAGAGCATTAGTTTGATGTACGAACATGGTTAATAGACATATGTAGTATGTATCAAAAATAGGAAGGCATCACTACAAAAAAAAGACACATCCGTGACATTTTGGGCCGAACGAATTTTTTTGTCATACATATGACACTTCTATGACGATAATTGTGACAAAACCCAGTATCATCATAGATGTGGTGGGCTCCTACTTCTATGACAAAAAATCATGACAGAAAATGGGCTTTTCATCCTGGGCGGGCCGGAGACGCAGCTTCATGACATTCTTTGGGCCATCCATGATGGAAAAAACCGTGGTAGAAGCGAGAACGAGGAAAATTTTGGGGAGTTCCCGGTTACGGTGGGAGGTCGGGGGCCGAGCGATGCGTGTTTCTCTTGTACACGTACACGCGTGTGTGCGAGGCATTGGCTCTAACTGAACCCGAGTGAGGCATTAGGCTCTAACTGAACCCGAGTGATTGCACTGTAGGCTACGTGTTACTGAACCCGAGCGATCGATCGATGGCTGTTAACTGAACCCGATCGAGCGATTCCTTCGCTACTGCTGCTAACTAAAGCCGATCGATGCTGCCTCTTTGGATAAACA
>NC_041393.1:574719671-574776418 GCF_002162155.2 Triticum dicoccoides
AGTGAGCGGTGGGGGTGGATGCAGGACCCCGTGGCGTTGCCTCTGGATGAACAGGACCCCATGGTGTGGAGGGCTGGATGAACAGTAGACGATGGAAGGGTGCCCGTGGAGGGGTGGTTGAACAATAGCCGGTGGAGTAGCACGCGGTGGAGGCTGGATGAACAGGAGCCCGTGGAGGCTGGAGGAGGTTGATGTTTTGGAGATGAACAGTACCCCGTGGAGTCCCGTTTTGTGGTACACCACACCCCTCCCGATGAACAGGACCCCCGTTTTGACTGTAGCACTCCAACACAAGTTCGTTTCGTCCGTCTTGCGGTACGCCACACCCCTCCCGATCAACAGGACCCTCGTTTCGACCGTAGGAGGTCCGTTTCCTCCGTTTTGCGGTACGCCACACCCCTCCCGATCAACAAGACCCCCGTTTCAACCGTAGGAGGTCCGTTTCCTCCGTTTTGCGGTACGCCACACCCCTCCCGATGAACAGGATCCTGTTTCAAATGTGGCCGGTCGAACACAAGGCCGTTTCCTTCGTTCTGCGGTACGCCAGGCCTCGTTTCCATCGCCTGTTCCGTCCAAGCCCTCCTGATGAACACGACCACGCATTCCGTTCTGACCCAGCCGGTTGGCTCCCACGTGTTCTGTTGCCTCCCGATGAACGCGACGCATTCCATTGCCTGCCCATGAACACGACACATTCCGTTGCCTCCCCATGAACACGATGCATTCCGTTGCCTCCCCATGAACACGACGACGACGCTGTTTTTCCATTCTTACCCAGCCATGTACACGAGCCCTGGCCGTACGTATGCGCGAGTAGGCGTTCGAGACCCCGCCCGTATGTACATATGTGGCCGTATTTTCTTTCTTGCACCCTGGCCGTTGTATATGCTACATGCGCGCCTCTACTACGACATGTGCGCGCCTCTACTACGGCACGTGCGCGCCTCTACATCGACCAGTATGTACATACACGTTCGCGACCAGAATGACAACGCTACGTACGCTTCGACCAGGTAGGTCCCGACTGTCAGGCACTTCCTTGCGTGCGAAGATGTAGCTGGTGGGTCCCAGCAGTCAGGGGGATGAATCGTTTTTTTGCCCGGACGCACTTCCTTGCATGCGAAGATGTAGCTGGTGGGTCCCAGCAGTCAGGGGGGCAAATCATTTTTTCCCCGGACGCACTTCCTTGCGTGCGAAGATGTAGCTGGTGGGTCCCAGCAGTCAGGGGGGCGAATCGTTTTTTTTTGCCCGGACGCACTTCCTTGCATGCGAAGATGTAGCTGGTGGGTCCCAGTAGTCAGGGGAAACTTTGTTTTTTTTGAGAAATACGGTGGCCCATCCGGTGGGTCCCCGCTGTCAGGTGGAGGAATCATTATTTTCCGCGTAATAAGGAGGCACTTCCTTGCTGCGGCCATGGACCCAGCTGTCAGCCTCTCCACGTACAGTCCACGTCCGATGGAGGTTGTTCCTTGACCACGTTGACCACACCGCGCCGAGAGCACCACGACGGTGGAGGACGGCGAGGCCTAGGAAGGGGACAACTCGGAGCCAGGGAAGACGCAACAGCGGATGCCCACGCAAAGAGGAGTACGAGGGTTCACTGGTTCGGCTGTGGTATGAGGCTGCTATCGCCGCAGAATAATAGGGGGTGTGGGTGAGTAGAGGGGTGGCCTGGCCAACGGTGGGAGTAGTAGGGGGCGGTGAGGCCTCCGCGTCATCACAGCCGCCCACGGGAGGCAGGAGCACGCGGCACGACCGGCGCTTGTTTGGGCGGCTGGAGCAAGAAGACCAGAGGTTGAAGAAGCACTACGGCCGTTGGATGAACATCGTATGGTAACAGGAGCTAGAATCGTTCATATTGACTAAGTTGACAAAGCCTTCCGTCCCTGTAAACTTGGTAGGCCCACAAGTCAGCCTCCCACTATGTTGGGTTCCAGCTGGCAGGGGGAGTATTCATTTTTTTGTGCGTAATAAGGAGGCACTTCCTTGCGTGCGAAGATAGCTGGTGGGTCCGACATGTCAGTGGGGGGCATGTTTTTTTCGTGAAATACAGAGGCCCTTCTGGTGGGTCCCAGTTGTCAGGTGGAGGAATCATTATTTTGCGCGTAATAAGGAGGCATTTCCTTGTGTGCGGTCGTGGACCCAGCTGTCAGCCTCTCCACGCACGGTCTACTTCTGATGGTGTTGTTCGTTGACCATGTTGACTATGCCGCGCCGAGCGTATCCAAGGTGGTGGACAACAGTGAGGCCCCGGACAGCAACGAGCCGGAGATGGGAACACACGGGAGTAGAGTCGCAGACGGAGAGGTGTACGAGGGTTAACTGGTTCTAGTGCGGTGTGGTTCGGCAGTCGGTGGAGAAGAATAGGAGGTGTGGAGGGGTGGAGGGATGGTTTGGCCAACGGTGGAGTAGCGCTTCATAGTGAAGTGTGCTAAGCAGAGCTGCTAGCAGCAGGAGGCGGGAGCTGGTCCCGACGGTGCTGGAGGAAGAAGACGAGAGATTGAAGATGGATGCCGGTCGTTGGATGTAAATCCAATGACTAACATGTCAGAATCATTTGTTGACTAAATTGACAAAGACTTGCGTTGGCTTCGACCTATTGGCCCACATTTCAGCCTCCAAAAATGTGGTACGTATTCAACCCATTTTTTCAGAATTTACAGTCTTTTTTTTTGTGCGGTAGAATTTACAGTCAATTTGATCTTTTTTTTGAATTACAGCCATTAGCTGGGCTGGGTGAACAAATAATGTAGCGTCCATGCGGCCCATTTATTTTATTTCCTAAAAAATTACAGGCCATTTGCACTTTCTCGAAATACACGATTTTGCTGGGCTGATTCTAATTATAATGTTGGGTTGGGCCAGCAATTTTATCAAATAATAAAAAGGGGCTGAGCATTTTGTTGTAAATATATTTAAATAATAAGTGATATTATTAGATTCGTCCTTAAATCTTACCAAGCCTTTGTACACAATCACTAGGATTTTCGTGCCAAAACAATCCAGGATTTTATTGTTAAGAAATTATTTTTATAATTTAATAAGATGTGGGATATTGTTTTCTTACATATGTAAGTATCTGTTAAATATATCATGACAATAAAAATAATATATAATAACATATAAAATAATTTAAATATATATAATATAGTTAGAAGAAAAACATAAGTTGGACCTGGCGTTCCTATTCTTATATAGAAAAATAAAACAGACCTCTGTGTTTTCTTCAAAAAAATACATAAATTGGGCTGCCAAAAATAAAACCTCGGATGGGAGGTCCATATGCCGGTCGATACATGACGGCCCTAAGAAAATACAAACAGGCCTATGGACCTCCCATCCGAGGTCGTGGGCTGCGCATGTTAAAAATGAAAGCCTAGACGGGGCAGCCCATAACCACGTCCAACACTTGCCAAAACTTCGTCCCTCATTTTCTCTGTGTTTCGCACACTCGACATTGTGTGGGCATTTTGACTGTGCATCATATGAAGATGTGCTATGCATGAATGTTGATCAACATGATGTTAATTGGCTGGTAGTTCCATTTTCGACCATGAATAAAACTTCCAACATGATATTAACCCTGTTTGAAAAGGCCGTGTTAATATAAATGCTCTGCCTCTGAAAGTTACAGTTTCTTATGTGAAACTGAACTTGCAGTTTCTTATCTGAAACTGAAACTTGCAGTTTCTTCTCTGAGAATCACATTGTCTGCACTTTTATACTCCTATGAAACTACATTTTTTAAGTGCTAAAAATAGATCTCTAGAATTCATAAAATACTTCAGATGCTTAATACTGCAAATCTGAAATTCAAAAGACATTCATATCTGAAAGTACTCTCAAAATACACAACACAAAACACAATTCACAACCTTCAAATACTGACAACCCTAAGCTCCTCCTGACAATTCACAACCTGCCTGACTATTGGGCTGGGGGGGGGGGTAGTCCCCTCCTATTCCTTGGCGGCAGACAGCCACCCCATGAAACGATGTGAACAGCGAGGGAGACGATGGCGGGGAAGCGTCTTCGGGCCAACTACTTTTCTCCTCTTGCAGTTGGGTTCGGTCGATGAAGACTCCACCGGCTCGCTCTGGCAGGACACCCTCACAAACGGCACCCTGTAGATGCTCGATCCTTCAATCTCTCGTGGATGCTCCATCTGGGATCGATACTCCCACCGCTGCTCCCTCACGATCGGATTCGATGAATCTGTTTGCTCCATGGCCCAGAGGAGCAGCTCTATGTACTCCGGCGCGACTCCCTCCGGGACTATTGCCGCCTTTTCGCTCTGTTGCAGATATTTGGCCATGGATGTCGCCGTCGTCGCTAGTTGGTCCTTGTTGTTAAACCAAGACTGTATCTCCAACATCCTAGCTAACTTCACAGGGTCGCCGTCTGCGATTCTCGTGTATCGGTTGTACTCCTCCATTGATATACTTCTCCACAACACCTTCACTCGCCGGCGGTGGTTTTTGAATGGAAGAGGAGAGGAGCAGCGCTGGTTTTGGATTAGAACGGGAGAGGAGCGACGCTGGTTTTGGACTGGAACAAGAGAGGAGGGGCGGTGGTTTTGAAATGGAAGAGGAGAGGAGCGGCGCTGGATTTAGATTGGAACAGGAGAGGAGCGGCGGTGGTTTAAGAGGAGAAGAGCGGAAGAGCGGCACTGGTCTTGGAAGTATTTTGTTGTTGTTTTGCGTATTTTGGGTCAAAGTTTGACCACGTACTGTATTTGACAAGCAAAATGTGAATGCATGTCACCAAAAATTGTATCATTTGGTTCGTATCTGAATGTACTTTCAAATTATATTATTTTTGCAATGTATAACATATATTTTATGTGCGAAAATCATGGTCAATTATGACTCAGAATAGAAGGGAGACTAGTTAATTTGGGGTCACTTTCTTAATTGAAGGGTAAATTGATTTTGATTTTGATCTAGTCACAGCGCGCCAGCCCTCTCGTCCAATCCTAAATCACTGCCGCACGCTCCTCTCCCTCTTCTCCATTGCAAAACCACCTCCTCTCCTCTCCATCGTCTCCATTCCAAAACCACCGTCTCGCCTCTCCCTCTTCTGATCTTCTCCATTGCAAAACCACCTCCTCTCCTCTCCATCATCTCCATTCCAAAACCACCGTCTCGCCTCTCCCTCTTATGATCTTCTCCATTGCAAAACCACCTCCTCTCATCTCCATCATCTCCATTCCAAAACCACCGTCTCGCCTCTCCCTCTTCTGATCTTCTCCATTGCAAAACCACCTCCTCTCCTCTCCACCATTTCCATTCCAAAACCACCATCTCGCCTCTCCCTCTTCTCTATTGCAAGACCATCGTCTCTCCTCCCATCTTCCAAAGTTAGCACCGGACCACTCAGAAGGACATCTACGGAGAGGATGCAACAGCGAATCAGGCAGATCGCCGGCGGCGACCAGGCAAAGTTAGCCAGGTTGAAGGAGATCCTTAGTTGGTTTGACAATGAGTGGGAGATTTCGAGGACGGTGCGGGCCATGTGGCAATGTATGCGAAAGAGCGAGACAACGGCGATGAGGGCGACGATGTACATGTACTCCTCGGCGGCAGTCAAGCCGCAGTCCTCCGAGTTCATCAAGTATCTCCTCTGGGCGATGGAGTAGACAGATTCGCCCGAGGCGACAGTCAGGTGGAGGTGGTGGGCGTACAGGTCGAAGGTCGAGCACCCAGAGGATAACGAATCGATCGAGTATGGTGTGCCGTTCGTGAGGGTGCAGAGCCAGCCGGAGCCACAGGAGTATTCGTTCTCCCACCGCAAGAGGAGGCCGGATGGCGCGACGTCACTTCCCCGCCATTCTCCACGGTTCCCTCGATGCTCGCCTCATTTCAACGGCGGCGGTAGGGTTTAAGGTAAGCTTCGCACTAACCTAATCTTGCACCTGCTCATGCTTACAATCAGTGTGACAGCTAATGAAAATCATGCTTATAATCAGTCTCTGAGTACTACGCCAATCACCCTAAAATAGCTTTGGACCTTTGGGTCAAAGTTGTGACACAGTGTACAAATAAAGAAAAATAGATTGGTGCTTCTTTCAGAAAAGAGTACTCCCTAGAAAACTGCCAATATAAGCTACTAGTATTTGGTTAGAGGATTTGCTGCGAGAAAGATCCGTCCACAGAGAGCGCCACACATCCCACTAGTGGTGGTGGATGCCAATGCGTGCATGCAACATGGTTGGTGTCGGTAATTTTTACTTGGCATACCTCGTACTCTGCATATATGCCAGTTCCATACGTACATTTGTGCAGTTCCACCAAAATGCAGCTGAATAACCCTGTTTGCACAGATAATGAAAAAGCGTGATTAAATTATGGTGGCACCAGTTGATGAAACACACAAAATAAATAGAAGAAAATATTGCGATAGTATCATAGTATGCCATGCTGCGAGGGTGAGATGGGCCCTGCGACACTTCATATGGTACGCCTCATATTGGACATCGTCCCAAGTCTCCCAGATACACCTTCTGCCAGTGATGAACATCAGTGTACAGTGGTAGTACAAGGAGGCGCCTTGAGACATTCAAATCTCTATTTTTGTACATATCAACTAAAATTAAGCACCCCAGTTTGCAGAAACGCTTAAACATTAACAATGGGACTAGTTGATGAAACATACATTAACAAAGAGAAGCACTTTCTTTATCTACATTGGAAATGAAATGATAGAGATGACACTCGCTCTATTTTAACTGTATTATTACTTCATTTTATCAGTGACACTAGGGTCGAGCAGGTGGAAAATGAGGTGTACCGTGCGCCGCAAGGATGGAGGCCAGGGGTGCTTAGACTGGGATGCTGAAGCTGGCTCTTTCAGTCACCAACATGGATGATTCAATTCATGGGACCTTTTGGTGCATTTCACCTAAAATGAAGCAATGTCCCATGAGGTAGCAACTTCTTCTTCAATTTTTTTAAGAAAAGGGCTCCAGCCCTGGTTCCATTTCCATCAGAAAACGAAACCCATAGAGCTTCTTCTTCATTAGTTGCAATAAAATTGAGCAACATCAAGGTTGGTTGTGAATCTCCTGAATGCTCAACTATAATTTGGATATCATCGAGTGTGAAATGTATATCTCTATTTACACAAAAAAGGTGGAAAGGAGGGTGACTAACAAGTTATGAAACATGCATCAGATGAAAAGAAGCATGTTCCTTATCTGAATGGCAATCCTACAAGGACAATAGCAATTTCTAAAGCAGTGGCATTGCTAGATATTAGTGTGGACACTAGGATTAACTATGACAACCGTTAAATACGACATTACTTTGGGCACGGAAGAGTAGGCGGACCAGGACAGTTGCATTTCTAACGAAAAGAACCAACTTATCTTAATGAGAAATTTTAGCAGGACATGTAAAGAAGTGCCATTGATTCATATTACTGGAGGCATTACATTGAAAACAACATTGGTTTAACGTGTCCTTACTTTTAACAGTGCGGCTGCTACATTTTACCACTGGAATTACATAAGAGTGGCTCGGGGAAACAAACATCAGAACATGATATCTGGGTTTGGTCCCATTTTTGTTCGGTATAGCCACCTTATACTGTGTGAGGCTAGCAAATCTAGTGCTGGACTTACTCTGTTGACTTGTCCCCCAGTCCCCACTTTCTTTCCTTTTTCAACCAATAGATCGGGTTTATATTGACTTTGTACTACATTTCCCTTTATTTCCCTATTAGACCTAGAGACCAGTTGGATAGCCAGTCTCTGCTACTTTTTGCCCCCGTTATTTCCTCTTTTGACCAAGTCCTAGATTCAGGTAACAAATCCTGCCCCACCCCCACCCCCTTTCTTCCTTGTTTGAACCAAGTAGTACTAGATTCGAGTGCATGAACTAGTTTTACCTCTTAAACATAAAAAAATTAGGTGGTTTTTGAACAGCCGGTCGATCCTATCTACGAGGGGGCCTGAGAAATAGTAAAAGATACAAATGTAGCAACGTCAGGAGCTCGGGAAGTAGAGCAAGGCCGGTTTCGAAGGAAGTTGTACCTGATGGTCGCTGGGATGTCGCTAGGTGGGCGGCAAGAGGCCGGATCTGCCCACACTATGGCAGCAAGGAAGAAGGGGTCAGAGGCCCTCCCTCGCCAGCGGTGCTTGGGAGAGAACGGCAAGGCAAGCTGATCGGGACGCACCCAGCAGTGGGTGAGAGCCGTCACCGAGGACCACCGCGTGAACATTGCACCTCCTCACCTTCCTCGGTGGAGAGGATCCGGCTAGATCTATGATCAGCAGTGAGCAGAGAGAGAGAGTGTGTGTGGCCACCACTGTCGTGTTTAGATCTGGAGAGGCCGAGACAGTGTGAAGAGAGCAACACTAGCAAGCAATCGCGAAGGCTCCTACCTATATAGTGGAGTAGTACTAGTTTTCTTTTGTCTACCGGAGCCAGCTTGACCTCGTTAATGACTGTCGAGAAGTCTTCATGCACGTGGCCCAGAGGCGCAGTTTTCGTCATTTTGATCTGAAGCGCCGAATTATAACATATAACATGAAAAAATGCCACATGACAAGAAATCATAACCTCACTGACCAAAGGAGACAATATGAATCCCGACGGACAAACTAGACGAGGAACAAAGCTCAAATTAAAGATAAACTCGTAGAAAAGGGGTTCATCGATAGATGTCCTAATTAACATAGCCAGCTTGACCTAGATGGCAGCCGAGTAGTCTTCGTGCATGTGCCCCCAATGACTAGCCCAACTCAGTTGTCGCTGTTTAACCCTCGCAGTGATCCGAAGCACATGCCACCTAATTTTGCGAGATGACAAGAAACCTTTTTTTAGATTTCTCACCACAACTACATCCATGTACAACACATCTTGCATGATATGTAGACGATAGCCAATCCAGGCGTGTCTGCTGGAGTCTAGTCACATGCATGGACGAACTGATCTTCCGTGTCTTGCAGGGATCGTCCAGGCACCAACGTAGTACAACACTTCTCTAGTACTATTGCTCGTCTCCCTCTTCTATTAAGTCACCTGACTTGCGGGGCCGGGGAGTGTGCCCATGGTCGGTTCTCAATTGCCGTCCCACATGTGTGTGCAAACGCAATATGACGCGCGTTCCATTCGGAGAGCAGCGTGCCAGACCGACCGACCGTCTGGGGTGTGACGCGAACGCGACGGGTGTGCTGTATACTCCGTACATGTGTACCGCCATTTTCTAGACGCTTTGCTCCATGGCGCGGGCGCAATCCATGGATACAAAGTTAGTATATTGTATACTATTTAAAAGTCGAGGGCAGGGCTTTTCCTGCGCAGTAGGCGGCGGGGCAGTTTCGCCTAGTCGGTTTGACAGAGACGCGAGAAGATGAGGGAGTAGGCTGCTGCAAACATAGGGATGTGTGATTTGACAGCGAGTTACTGCTAGACAGGTGGGGCCCCGTGATTTGACTTGCCATTATCATTTTAACTGCGGTGCTATGACTGGCGTGAGTCTCCCGATTCCTGACCACCTCCATACAGGTGCCTCTCCCAATGCTCCACCATGTAGTAGAGGCTGGCTCTTGCATGAGAGCCCACTTTCCACTTTTTCCTTGCCTCTCTTTCCTCCACATATGCAAAAATGCCATGTAAAGCGCACTATTGTACTTACTTGCTCCTACATGTGCTTAAGCTTGCCACATAGGCATAAAGTTATATGTGGCAAGTTAATCAAGAAGAGAGAGACTAGTTTGGTGACCCAAGGAAGAATTGGTGCTAAGCGCGTGTACCTAGGTGAAAAAACAATTTTGAGTCTATAGCTAATTAAGTGAAGAAAACTTAGCAACACCATTTCATTGGAAGAGGTCACTCCTTGGCAAATGCAATAAATACTAGTACTCCCTGTGTCCCATAATATAAGAATGTTTTTGGCACTACACTAGTGTCAAAAACATTCTTATATTATGGGACAGAGGGAGTACGAAGAAAGAGATAGAGAGAAGTAAAAAATACACTTATAACCAACCTTATAGCCAAAACCTTGTTGTAGTATGAGTGACTAAGTGATGACCATGTATGACATGCCAACATTAGATAGCCTAACACACCGTGTTAAATCTCCAAGGGCATGCGACGCAACGGTCGTGGTAGGCGCGACCATGATACGGGCTGCTGGTAGCCCTTGGATCTGAGATCAAACGGTCGCATGCTAAGTTGCTGAAAATTTGTAGAATAACCCTCCAGGATAGGATATTCATCCATAGGTCTAAAATCACGCCATGCAACCGTTCGATCTTAGATCCAAGGGTTCTCGGAAGCCCGTATCATGGGAGAATGGAAAGGCACTACCCTGTCGTTCGCATGCTGGCAATTCGCTTCTACTTGTCCCTGCACGTCCTTTAATACTACAGCGGTTCGCTCCTAGTCGTCCCGTCCTTTAACATCACGGCAGTTTCACTAATCTAACCCTCCTCCCAAATCCATGGCATCCCAAATCTCCATGACCGGCAGTGAGTACAAGGTTAGAACCATCAAAGGCGATGAGTTCGACGTCATGTACACCCGTTCTTCCGCGACGGTGAAAGGATGCCTTTCTCGCTTCAGACGCATGTTCGAAGACTCAGATGATGAGTGGGTCGCTGGGCTAGATGTGGAGTACACCACAGTCCTGGGATGAGAGAAGGATCTAAAGGACGAAGAGAGGAAGAAGCCCACCGTGATCCAAGTTTGCGTGCATGACTTATGCTTGGTCTACCACATATGCCATGCCGACGTTGAGTGCCAGGATTTTAAGGACTTACTCAAGAGCAACCTAGTCAAATTCGTTACTGTAGACTTTGGTAACGACAAAGAAGTCCTGGGTCGGATAGGCCTCGTTGTAGGCAACACCTTCGACCTCCTGAAGAATCGGCTGGTGTCCTCTCGTCAGCCTTCAATGCTGACCCTGGCAGGAGCCATGGTTCATCCTTCATACGGTAAACTGGAGAAACCTCCATACATGTTTCATCGTCATGCATGGCAGCAGAATGTACTAGATATAGACCACATCCACTACGCTGCAATGGATGGCTACCTTTGCTTCAATATCTACAAGGATTGGATGAAGAGCAACAGCCAAGTGTGCCGTTCAAGCAAAGAAGTATCGGCCAAGAGGAAGAGGGACAAGGACAAAGTCGAGGACGTGGATGAGGACTCCGAGTAAGGTGGCTGAAAGCACAAGTGCTCCCTAGGTGGTTTTGGTAATTAATGACAACATATCTCTTGTTGGACTAACACTTTTATCTAGTATGCTTCAGATAAGTTCAACAATGGACTGGCATGGACTAAAGGATGTGGGAACTCCTTCAAGATGCTAAGGACAAAGGATTGGCTCAAGCTTCAAGCTCAAGACTCTTCATTTTACATTTTAGTGATCCAAGATCACATTGAGTGTATAGGAAAAGCCAATACTATCAAGGAGGGATGAGGTGTTGCTTAATGAGCCTCTTGCTTCAAGTGCTTAGTGATATGCTCCAAAACCCTCAACTACTTTCCCACTTCCACACATATGTCCTAAACCTAAAATCAAACTCGGCCCCACTGATTCTTTCTATCCGACGCCATCGAGTTTGGATGTCTTAGCCACTTCCACAAACCCTAGGCAAATCGGTCTCACCGATAGGGATCTCAGTCTCACCGAGATGGGATTGTAATCTCTCTATGTATGTCCATTATCAAAATTGGTCTCACCGAGTTTGAGCAATCGGTACTACCGAGATTACAATGCAAACTTTCTGGTTGACTCATTATCAAAATCGGTCCCACCGAGTTTGATAATAGGTCAAACCGAGTTTGGCTGACCAACTCTCTAGAAAGCTTATTACCAAAATCGGTCCCACCAAGTTTGTGTAGTCGGTCTTACCGAGATTACGTTATGCCCTAACCCTAACCGAATCGGTCCCATCGAGTTGCATTTCGGTCCCACCAAAAACCCTAACGGACACATTATTTGCTAAATCGGTCTGACCGAGTTTAACGATTCGGTCCCACCGAGTTTGGTAGATTGTGTGTAACGGTTAGATTTTGTGTGGAGGCTATATATACCCCTCCACCTCCTATTCATTCGTGGAGAGAGCCATCAAACTGAACCTACACTTCCAGCATCCTATTTCTGAGAGAGAACTACCTACTCATGTGTTGGGGCCAAGATATTCCATTCCTACCATATGAATCTTGATCTCTAGCCTTTCCCAAGTTGCTTTCCACTCAAACCCTCTTTCTACCAGATCCAAATCCTATGAGAGAGAGTTGAGTGTTGGGGAGACTATCATTTGAAGCACAAGAGCAAGGAGTTCATCATCAATGCACCATTTGTTACTTCTTGGAGAGTGGTGTCTCCTAGATTGGCTAGGTGTCACTTGGGAGCCTCCGACAAGATTGTGGAGTTGAACCAAGGAGTTTGTAAGTGCAAGGAGATCGCCTACTTCGTGAAGATCTACCGCTAGTGAGGCAAGTCCTTCGTGGGCGACGGCCATGGTGGGATAGACAAGGTTGCTTCTTCGTGGACGCTTCGTGGGTGGAGCCCTCCATGGACTCGCGCAACCATTACCCTTCGTGGGTTGAAGTCTCCATCAACGTGGATGTACGATAGCACCACCTATCGGAACCATGCCAAAAACATCCGTGTCTCCAATTGCGTTTGAATCCTCTAAAACCCTTCTCCTTACATTCTTGCAAGTTGCATGCTTTACTTTCCGCTGCTCATATACTTTTTGCATGCTTGCTTGATATGTGTTGTGAATGTTAAACTTGTGCCTAAACTCCACTCAAACTTTAAAGAAACTTAAAAACTGCAATTTTGGTACTTAGTGTCTAATCACCCCCTCTAGACACCTCTTCTCAAGGTCCTACAAGTGGTATCAGAGCATTGGTCTCCATTGCCTTGGTTTAATCACCATTGGAGGAAGATGGATGAGTCTACTTTGGGGAGTCTTAGACATAGAGTGCCTATTCTTGATGGAGACTATTTTCATGAGTGGAAAAATGAGATGCTTGTAATTTTGAATCAATATCATTTGAACAAGTACATTGCTAGCCCTTGTGCACCTTGTGTTGATCCTATGCATCCTACCCTGGATGAGTCTATTGACATGATTAGGAATGTTAGAACTATTAATCTTATCACTAGAGGATTGCCTAGAAACTTGATTATAAAATTGCCTACTTTTGAGTGTGCCTACACTATATGGAAATTTCTTGAGGAACGATTTCCAGATTATTCCTTGAAAAATCTAGATGAAATTCTCCATAAGTCTATTGCCTTGAGTAAAATGAATACTAGTGATCCTATGTTTGGTGATCGTCTATTTGAGCTTACAAACCTTATGCGTGCCAAAGAAAATGTTGGTATTATTAGTGACATTATTTCCGAAGCTATAAGAATTCATAGACAAGATTATTGTCAAACTCATTCTAATGAATCACCCTCTCTAGGATTTGATCCACCACGTGACGATGTTGAACATGGATACTATGATGAGGATGATGATGATGACTTTGATCTTGATGATGCAATGAGACACTTTGGTCTTATTGCAAATCTTCGGGGATATATGTCAGGAGGAAAGGAATGGGTCCTTGATAGTGGATGTACCGATCACATGACCGGAGATAAATACATGTTTCGTGAGCTTGCTGATAATGATAGTCCTCGAAAGTATGTCACTTTCGGTGACAACTCAAAGGGTAAGGTGGTTGGCCTTGGTAAGGTGCCCATCTCACATGATAGCTCCATACAAAATGTCATGCTCGTTGAATCTCTTGGGTACAACTTACTTTCCGTCTCTAGACTTGCTGATTTCGGTTTCAATGTCCTATTTACTGAAGTAGATTGCTAAGTGTGCTAAGTGTTTCGTCGAGACAATCATAAAATGGTCTTTACCGGCATACGTAGAGGTGATCTATACATTGTTGATTTCACTAAAAAGGCTCAACCTAAAACTTGCTTCATTGCTAAATCCTCAAAAGGCTGGTTATGGCATAGACGATTAGGTCATGTTGGTATGCAAAACCTTGACAAGCTTATTAAGGGAAATCATATCCTTGGAGTTAACGATGTCATATTTGATAAGGATAGACTTTGCAGTGCTTGTCAAGCAGGTAAACAGGTTGGAGGAAGGCTTCCCGTGAAGAACATCATGACCATGAAGAGGCCACTCGAGCTACTTCATATGGATCTCTTTGGTCCCAACTCTTACAAGAGTCTCGGTGGAAATTCTTTTGGTCTAGTTATAGTTGATGATTTTTCCAGATTTACGTGGGTGTTCTTTCTCGATGATAAATTGCAGGTCCAAAAGATCTTCAAAAACTTTGTTAGGAAGGCCCAAAACCAATTTGAAGTGAAGATCAAGAAGGTTCGCAGCGACAACAGAACGGAGTTCAAGAACGCAAATGTGGACACCTTTATTGACGAAGAAGGGATTTCACACGAGTTCTCGGCTACGTACACACCTCAACAAAATGGAGTTGTTGAGAGGAAGAACCGGACGCTCATCGAAATGGCGAGAACGATGCTTGATGAGTACAAGACGCTGAAGCACTTTTGGGCAGAAGCGGTTGAGACAACTTGTCATGCAACAAATCGCTTGTATCTTCACAAGCTACTCGGCAAGACGGCATACGAGCTACTCACCGGTAACAAACCCCAAGTTGGATACTTTCGAGTATTCGGCTCAAAGTTCTACATTCTTGATAAGCATCATCGTTCTAAATTTGCTCCTAAGTCTCATGAAGGTTTCCTACTAGGTTATGGCTCAAACTCTCACACTTACCGTGTCTACAACAATTTCACCCGAAAGGTTGAAGAGATGGTAGATGTGAAGTTTGATGAATCTAATGGCTCGCAAGTAGAGCAATTGCCAATTGATGTGGGAGACAAAGATCCTTCGGAAGTAATCCAAGACTTGTCTATTGGCAAGGTCCGTCCAACGGAGGTGAAGGAGAGTACCTCGTCAGTCCAAGTGGAAGCTTCTACTTCACGACAAGGTGAACCAAGAGTTGATACGGAAGCATCCACAAGTGGGACACACCAAGATGAAGAAAACGAGGAAGTGCATCAAGATGAACATCAACAACCTCCTTCTCCATCACGACAAGAGAACGACAACGCCAACAATGAAGAAGGCCAAGAAGAAGAACAAGATGAAGAAGATGTTCAACGAAGATCCAAGCAAAAGCTTTCACGAGTTCGAGCAAGAATTGCTAAAGACCATCCCGTCGAGCAAATCTACAATGATATTCAAACCGGGAGAATCACTCGCTCTAAAACTCGTTTAGCTAACTTTTGTGAAAACTATTCTTACATCTCTAGCATTGAACCTATGAAGGTCGAAGAAGCATTGGAAGATCCGGATTGGATAAATGCTATGCATGAAGAGCTACACAACTTTGAGAGGAACCAAGTTTGGACATTGGTTGAGAAGCCCGACAACAACCACAACATCATCGGTACCAAATGGGTGTTTCGCAACAAGCAAGATGAAGATGGACAAGTAGTTTGCAACAAAGCACGTCTCGTCGCCCAAGGCTACACACAAGTCGAAGGTATGGACTATGGTGAGACTTACGCCCCCGTTGCTAGACTTGAGCCCATTCGCATCTTACTTGCCTATGCTAATCACCATGATATCACCTTGTACCAAATGGACATTAAAAGTGCTTTTCTAAATGGTGAAATAGAGGAGGAAGTTTATGTTAAACAACCTCCCAGCTTTGTCAATCCTAAGAAACCCAATCATGTTTACAAACTTCACAAAGCTCTTTATGGACTTAAACGAGCTCCTAGAGCATGGTATAAATGCTTGACCAAGTTCCTTATTGAAAAGGCTTTGAAATTGGGAAAATTGATTCTACTATTTTTACTAAAAGGGTTAATGGTGAACTCTTTGTGAGCCAAATTTATGTTGATGATATTATATTTGGTTCAACTAACCCTCATTTTCGTGAAAAGTTTGGGAAGCTAATGTCGGAGAAGTTTGAGATGTCTATGATGAGTGAACTCAAATTCTTTCTTGGGTTACAAATCAAGCAAACTAAGGAAGGTACTTTTGTCTCTCAAACGAAGTACACTAAGGACTTATTCAAGAAGTTCAATATGCAAGAATGCAAAGGTATGACTACACCCATGCCTACTAGTGGACATCTTGACTTAACCAAAGATGATGAACCGGTTGATCAAAAGGTTTATCGCTCTATGATTGGTTCATTGTTATATCTATGTGCTTCACGTCCCGATATTATGCTAAGTGTATGCATGTGTGCACGATATCAAGCTGCTCCTAAAGAATGTCATCTTAAGGCTATGAAAAGGATAGTGAGATACTTAATACATACACCAAATTTTGGCATTTGGTATCCTAAGAGGGCCTCTTTCGATCTTGTTGGCTACTCCGACTCGGACTATGCTGGAGACAAGGTTGATAGAAAGTCCACTTCGGGTACTTGTCAATTTCTTGGTAGATCTCTTGTGTCTTGGTCCTCCAAGAAACAAAACTCGGTATCCTTATCCACCGTCGAAGCTGAATATATTGCCGCTGGTTCATGTTGTGCTCAATTACTTTGGATGACCCAAAGTCTTAAAGATTATGGGATATATGTGAGACATGTTCCATTGCTTTGTGATAATGAAAGTGCTATCAAAATTGGTCATAATCCTGTGCAACATTCTCGAACTAAGCATATTGAAGTTTGTCATCATTTCATTCGAGATCATGTTGCTAAGGGTGACATTGATCTTAAGCATGTTCGCACCGAAAAGCAATTAGCGGATATATTCACTAAACCTCTTGACGAGAAAGTGTTTTGCAGGTTAAGAGGAGAATTGAACATCATTGATGCTTCAAACTTGGAGTAGAAACTCCATTGGATACATGCAAGACATGAGCTTATGACTAATCCTTGATACTTCTCTTATGATGAAAAACTTATGTCTTGGATATATTTGTATCTTGCATGTTATCTAACCCATGTAGGTACTTGGTTGAATCAAATTCCATGAGGTTGAAACCTACTCACATCTTGAGCAATCTCTACATCACCAAGTCTCTATACAAAGGTGGTTGAAGACAAGGAAGCACAAAACCATTCAAACATATCCTTTGACAAATTCTATGTTGAGTTTCATGATTGTCATTTTTGGATACACAAGTG
This sequence comes from Triticum dicoccoides, assembly GCF_002162155.2. Taxonomy (NCBI): domain Eukaryota; kingdom Viridiplantae; phylum Streptophyta; class Magnoliopsida; order Poales; family Poaceae; genus Triticum; species Triticum dicoccoides. The sequence continues at coordinate 574,736,825 of NC_041393.1, forward strand.
CTCTTCCTTGCAAGAACTAACCCATGTAGGTAGATGGACTCAAATTCCAAGTGGTGCTCCAAATTCTTGATGAGCTACATCAACCTTGAGCAACCCATGCAAGTTCAACTACATGGACAACACCACCAACCAAGGTATGTTATTCCATCTTAGAGAAGCTTTAGTCCGAGTCATGAGTTAAAGCAACTCGACAAGATGTGGATACATCAAGATGCTTAAACGAAAAATAGCAACCCCATTTTCAGCTTAAACGATGAGTATGGCCTATGATCAAGTGATCTCACTTGACTCCTAAGTCAATATACTCTAACATAGGTGACTTTGTCGCTGACCATCTCTAGATGAAGTTCTCATGTGTTCTTTTCTGAGTTTTTGCATTTGTCTCATGCATTTGTGTTTCCCCTTTCAAAAAAAACTTCATCTAGATTTCTTTCTGTTTTCTCTGCATTTTCTGCATCTAATTCCTTGCATATCATTCAGTTAATTCCTTGCAAATCTTTGTGAGATCTTACTAGTCTAGTGAGCTGAGGTGACAAGTGTTTTCTCTGCGATGAACTCGGTTACACCGATTTGTTATTTTTGGTCCAACCGAAACTTTTCGGTACCACCAAATCCTACAACTCGGTGCCACCGATTTCACAACAGGAAAAACAGTTTGCCACTTATTCTATGTTTCTTCTGATCCAGCTCCACTCATTGAATCTTGTCCTCTACAAGCATCACATTTTTATCATTGCTTTATGTTGTGACTCAAGGATCAAACCCATTCACGAAAAATTCCAGAGGGAGAGAGAGAGATTACATCTTTATCAAGCCCTTCTTGGAAATTGATGTCAAAGAGAGAGAGAGAGATCACATCAAAGCTTATCATTTAGAGAGAGATCACATCTCATAGGGAGAGAGAGATCCTTCAAGGGGAGAGAGAGAGATCTCCAGGGGGAGATAATAATAGGAGAAAGTATTTCTCAAGGATCCCAAATGCTTGGTGTTCAAGAGGAGAGATGCCACATGTCTTCTTGAGGGGAAAGGCATGTTCATGTGTGCTTACTTGCATTAGTTTGCATTAGCTCTGTTCATTTATATCCTTTAGCTCTGATTTTCTGTTCCCTATCTTCTCCCAGTATCCCATGTTAGATTCAGGGGGAGCAAGATATCTAAGGGAAAGAGATCATTTAAATTCATTGCATATCTTTACTCTTGGGGACATGTCTAATCCAATGTGGTACTCAGTACTCACTCTCTACATGTCATCCCAGTCTTGGTATTCTTGTGGTTTCTTCTGTTTGCTCTGGCTAGTAGATGCATCTGTGTTATCTAACCTTATTTTCACGGGTTGATTCCATCCTAAGCCAACTCAAGACCACAAGTTAAGTATATGCATCACAATCATGTGTATGAGGAATTCTTGCTGATGTACATACTGTTTGCAAGAAGGACTCATGGGCATGAAGGTATTTCCTTTAATATTTTTTTCTCTGATGCATATGGCCAAGATACATGTAACACATTGCCTGCTCCATCATGGTTATGCTATCACATGCTTCTATATTTCATATTCACATGATTGCATACATGTAGGGGGAGCCTATGCTTGTTACATGTCTTTCCAAAGCTTTACTTGCTATTCTTTATATCTTTATCTAAAGCTTTGATGTATATTGCCATCAATTACCAAAAAGGGGGAGATTGAAAGCACAAGTGCTCCCTGGGTGGTTTTGGTAATTAATGACAACATATCTCTTGTTGGACTAACACTTTTATCTAGTATGCTTCAGATAAGTTCAACAATGGAGTGGCATGGACTAAAGGATGTGGGAACTCCTTCAAGATGCTAAGGACAAAGGATTGGCTCAAGCTTCAAGCTCAAGACTCTTCATTTTACATTTTAGTGATCCAAGATCACATTGAGTGTATAGGAAAAGCCAATACTATCAAGGAGGGATGAGGTGTTGCTTAATGAGCCTCTTGCTTCAAGTGCTTAGTGATATGCTCCAAAACCCTCAACTACTTTCCCACTTCCACACATATGTCCTAAACCTAAAGTCAAACTCGGCCCCACTGATTCTTTCTATCCAGCGCCACCGAGTTTGGATGTCTTAGCCACTGCCACAAACCCTAGGCAAATCGGTCTCACCGATAGGGATCTCGGTCTCACCGAGATGGGATTGTAATCTCTCTAAGTATGTCCATTATCAAAATCGGTCTCACCGAGTTTGAGCAATCGGTACTACCGAGATTACAATGCAAACTTTCTGGTTGACTCATTATCAAAATCGGTCCCACCGAGTTTGATAATCGGTCAAACCGAGTTTGCCTGACCAACTCTGTGGAAAGCTTATTACCAAAATCGGTCCCACCGAGTTTGTGTAATCGGTCTTACCAAGATAACGTTATGCCCTAACCCTAACCGAATCGGTCCCACCGAGTTGCATCTCGGTCCCACCAAAAACCCTAACGGTCACATTATTTGCTAAATCGGTCTGACCGAGTTTAACGATTCGGTCCCACCGAGTTTGGTAGATTGTGTGTAACGGTTAGATTTTGTGTGGAGGCTATATATACCCCTCCACCTCCTCTTCATTCGTGGAGAGAGCCATCAGACTGAACCTACACTTCCAGCATCCTATTTCTGAGAGAGAACTACCTACTCATGTGTTGAGGCCAAGATATTCCATTCCTACCATATGAATCTTGATCTCTAGCCTTTCCCAAGTTGCTTTCCACTCAAACCCTCTTTCCACCAGATCCAAATCCTATGAGAGAGAGTTGAGTGTTGGGGAGACTATCATTTGAAGCACAAGAGCAAGGAGTTCATCATCAACGCACCATTTGTTACTTCTTGGAGAGTGGTGTCTCCTAGATTGGCTAGGTGTCACTTGGGAGCCTCCGACACGATTGTGGAGTTGAACCAAGGAGTTTGTAAGGGCAAGGAGATCGCCTACTTCGTGAAGATCTACCGCTAGTGAGGCAAGTCCTTCGTGGGCGACGGCCATGGTGGGATAGACAAGGTTGCTTCTTCGTGGACCCTTCATGGGTGGAGCCCTCCGTGGACTTGCGCAACCATTACCCTTCGTGGGTTGAAGTCTCCATCAACGTGGATGTACGATAGCACCACCTATCGGAACCACGCCAAAAACATCCGTGTCTCCAATTGCGTTTGAATCCTCCAAAACCCTTCTCCTTACATTCTTGCAAGTTGCATGCTTTACTTTCCGCTGCTCATATACTTTTTGCATGCTTGCTTGATATGTGTTGTGAATGTTAAACTTGTGCCTAAACTCCACTCAAACTTTAAAGAAACTTAAAAACTGCAATTTTGGTACTTAGTGTCTAATCACCCCCCTCTAGACACCTCTTCTCAAGGTCCTACAGTGGCAGTGTCGTTGCTCATGGTGGTTCTAATGCAATGTCTACCGGAATAGTTGCAAAGTTTAATTTCAGGTGTGCTTAATTTAATTTGAGGGGTGTGTTGTGCTGAGCCCCCAGCAGAACTATGTTATGTTTCTTCTCATTACTTTAACTCTTCAGTACATACATACTAGTATTTCTTACATTTCATCTTTTAGTTGGTATAGTACTACCACTCGTTTCTTCACATTATATACGTACAATATATATGGCCAACATCATATAGCCAGCAGTTTAGTTGTCAAAGAATTTCAGGGTGCTTAGTTTTGTCAAAGAATTCCAGGATGCTTAGTTTTATTTGAGGGGTGGGTTGTGCTGGACACCATTATTGTGACTAGCCTTTTTAATAGTACTATATGCATAATTTGGTGACGAGCGCTCTCTATATGTACCACCTCTTTTTTAATTTCAAGTTTTGCTCTATGGCGCAATCCATCGATACTACTGCTGTACAAAAGTATACATTTTTAAAAGGCTAGAGGGCGGGGTAGTCTAGCTTGGTCGGTTTCACGAGAAGCAAGGGCCTTTGTGATTTGACGGCTCATTACTGCTGGAAGGCGGGGCCTTGTGATTTGACTGCTCATATAAATGCGCCGATGACCTGAGGAGGAGCAAAGAACTGTGCGGTATACTCAAGTTTTCCACTAGAGTAATACTGTGACGGAGGAGCATGAAACACGGCAGCCCAGTGACATATGGCGATAAAAAATGATCTAATTTGCTAGTCATCTCATTGTTAACATTGTTCTATTCATTCCCTCAAAAAAAGCATTGTTCTATTCATGCCTCACAGAGAACGTGACACGTGCGGTGAAACACCCGAAGCAAAAGATGAAACACAGGAGCAAAAGAAGAAGGAAGATTATCACCCCAAATGATCTAATTCGCCGCGGAGTCGTAACTGATTCGTCATCGCCTCCACGACCTCCATCTCCTTGCGCGTCTCCTCCGCCATCTTCTTCATTTTGTCCATGACGCGGGATTTCTCGACGTGAGCCTTCATCATCTATTCCATGACCGCATTACGTACCTTGACAGCAGCCAGGTGCTCGATGCGGAGCTTCGCCAACTCCTCCTTCTATTCCATGACGAGGGCCTGCACCATCTTCATCGAGGAACTACTATTCTCATGCAGCTTCTTCCAGCCGGCGTTCTTCTCCTTCAATAGGTTGATCTCATGGCAGAGCTTCGCCTTGTGCTCCTGAAGTCGCAGGATTTCGCCGGTCGCCTTCTTCTCCGAGGCAATGCTCTTCTTCAGCAGCATCACCAAGCTGGCGGTCAACTGCCCCTACTTATTGAGCTCATCGGGCATGTCGTCGAGGCTCTCCTTCAGCAACTCCATCAAGCCATGGATGAACTCCTTCTGCTTATTGAGGTGCTTATTGAGCTGATCGGGCATGCCGTCGAGGGATAACCACTCCAGCTCCGCCGGCTCGGCATGTTTGCCTCCACGGCTAGGGCGCTCTTGGGAGCCATCGCCTGCCTGTGAGAGATCTTTCGAGGTCTCTGCATGGCGGCGAGCCCTCTTTTTTTTCCGCAGCCTTGGTTGCCGCTCCCTTGTTACGAGTAGTTCTCGATCTAGAGCTCTGCTCACCGGCCATGGCAATGACGGACGAAGAAGAAGCACTTATGAGGAGGAAAGCTAGAGTAATTTTCGGTTAGGTAGTTCCCCTTTTTATAACCTAAGTACTAGCACTAGTACTAATACCTGCATAGTGGGAACACGTTCAGGTTTGGTACATACTAGTAGGTGTGAGTAGGCTTTTGAAGTGATGGGAACAAGGTAAAGATTGATGGTTTTGGTTTCGAGGCCAGAAACGGCTCCCGATGAGTTTAGCGGAACATAAATTTCAAGTACTACACTGCTCAAATGCGTAAATATTATGTTACTATCAAAAATTGGCAAAAAATACGAAGGAGACCAGTGGAAGTACTACTAGTAACCCATGATTTAACTACTCGCATGCGCGCAGTGGAGTAATAATGTCTTTCTTCCGCCCTCACGTCCACTCAATTTGCATGCATTGTATTAATTGACCATCAATGAAGTGAACGACTTTACACGCGTCAAATTATCACATGGTGTGCATGCACATCTTTGCTTCATGCATGTACCACCAGTATGGCTCAGGGAGGACGAGTACATTCTTCTGGAACCAGCAGCACGTCACGGTGATCAATCCACGCAAGGATGTCGCAACAATGCCTCCACATGTGCCACATGGCTTCATGAACTGTAAGAGAGACACTGTGTAGCGTGCCATTGGTATTCTAATTTACGTGTTTTGCACATACTCGAAGTACTAGTAAGGTACACATGGATTGCACGCATCAGATTTTGCAACCAAATTATGAATAAACACCACACTATAGAATGTCAACTCTGAGTCATATATGCCTGATGTAGCCGTTCGTTTAATTCTTATAGTTCATCTCATTCAAAATCAATTAGTTTTTATAAAAAAGCTAAGAACGCGGGAATAGGAAAAACATGGGATTATAGTGGAATGTCGTCTTGAATCCTACAGGATAGAAAAAACGCAGAATTCTTTCAAAGAGGTTTGAGTGGATGGGATGTTTCCTATGAAATCTAGTGCAAATGAATCATAAGGAAAAATCCCTATGGTTTACAATCCTACGAATCAAACAACCAAGATAGGAAAACTTCCTAATGATTAGAATCCTCCAAAATTCCTTTGAGAATCCTTTGAATCAAAGAAGCCCGTAATCTATTTTATGATTCATGGAATTGTGTGTTGTAAAGCATAAAGTAAAAACAAATAATGGCAATTCAACTAGAAAAAAAGTTTGGGCAGTTATGATACGGAAGATTCTAGAACAAAAGAGAACCACTGTTGTTTTGAGGTTTGTCCATTGTGCTTAAGTTCAACCATGGAGTCTGCTAGATTGTACATGTGGCAAAATCCGGTGGGGGGCTAGAAGATGGTGCGAGGGGCCGAGTGGAGGGAGACTATGAAGAAATGCACAAGTGCGAGATCAATATTTAGAGAGAGGGGGCGAGAACGTGCGCTGTTGCACGCAGTGGCAGAGCCATGAAAAATAAATGAGCTAGGGGGCCAAGCATTGCCAATCCTTTACGAGGAGTGTCAATTCATGAACTTAAACCATTTTAGCAGCAATTGTCTAATGATCACATTCATATTAGCCTCGATATATAGTGATGTTAGGGGGGGTAGGGCCCTTACTGCCCCCTGTCTTCGCCATTGTGCATGCATCTGCGAGATGAAGCGAAAGGCATGGATGATGAGAGGGGGACGTTGGATATATAATTAATGTGGGTGTATTAGCTATATATGTTAATCCTATATAGAGAGGTATAGATTGATCGATGTGGACATGGGAAAGAGGGTGAGACCTCACTGGATATACCGATTGATCGGTTTGTGTGGAAAACTATGAAAGACCTAGCTATATACACACATACATAGAGGAACATCGATCATTGCGCATGCACACGTGAGAGATAAAGAATGCCCGATATGATGGAGAGGGGGATGTGTGTGGGTGTGTGTGCCTTCATGGGAGACCGACCTGAAGAAAAAGATTGCATGTGTGCGATGGATAATGCCGACTGGTAGTGTGTGTGCATGCATGCATGAGAGAAAGTTAGTGGTACAATTATAAAGAGAAGATGACTGTGTGGGTGTAAAAGACTAGGTGAGGTCATAATCAATGTAAAGTTGAATTCAAATATTTGAATAAGAGATCCTGATGTTTGAAACCCATGCATGCATGAATATAACGGAGATCTGCGTGGTGTGGTTTGGAAACGAGCATGTTGTAATGTATACACATTGAACAAGGTCAGACTGATTTGAATTTGAGATACCGATGGCAGACATCATTTGGCCACGTCGCATCCGTGCATGGACACACTATTCTAATTGGAGATGATGGGCGGCTTTCGCATCACATATCTATATCTATACCCCTATATATATTATATTTTATATTTTTTATATTGTGTGCGGGTAACTTTAACTTTGAAAGATGGTCATTGGATGAGGCAAATCCGATGGTCCAAAGATGGCAAATTTGAGCACTACTGGCCGTTGGATATCATCTAGATTCCACCAAATTTTGCGACATGTATAATCTAGAAGACTCCATGGTTGAACTTAAGCATAATGCACAAACATCATAACACAAGCACTTCTTATTTGTTCTAGAATCTTCCGTATCAGAATTGCCCAAAAGTTTTTCTACATGATTTTCCATTATTTGTTTTTACTTTATGTCTTACAATGCACAATTCCATGAATCTTAAAATAGATTAGCTTTCTTATAAAAACTAGATGATTTTGAATGAAATGAACTATAAGAATTACACGAACATCTACATCATGCATATATGACTCAAAGCTTACATGCTATAATGTGGTATTTATTCATAATTTGGTTGCCAAATCTCATGCGTGCAATGCACGTGTACCTTACTCTAGTCTAAATGGTGTTTCTGTGTGTGTTGTGCGTGTTGAGGTGCAAATTGTCTTTTTTTGGGTACACGTTAAGCTTGTTCTTCCGAAATTTCAAGCCGCGCCTTGTTATGCCGAAAATTCAAGCTAGCGTCTCTGTCTATCATGCTGCGGAACTCCCGCCTCTTCAACCCGCGCCTTGTTAGCCCGAAATATTTAAGATATATCTTGGTCTCGTTGTGCTCCGACAAATCCCTCCATCTCAACCCGCGCCTTGCTATTCCGAAATTACAACGCGCGTGAAAACTCTCACCTCCTGTGAAATCACGACACGTGAAATGCCCGTGGTACCCTAAACCGAAAGAACCGCCTCAAATCGGTGGGGGTACTTTCGTAACTTACCCCACATTTTGGACAAGCGCGTCCCTAAGCCATTGTTCCCCACTGCCATCCCATCCGCCTACCCATTCATACACCGAGGCTGCGAAAACCCGCGATGAAACCCCAAACCCTACTCCTTCCGCCACCCAGCCGGAGCCTCTTCCCCGACGACGTCGTCCACAGCAACACCTCTACGTCCCTCATCCACCGTACCGGATGAGGATCCATCGTCGATCTCGTCATCCCGCCGGTTCAGCCACCCCGTCCTCCACCTCTAAGGAGCTGCCCCGACGTTCCCCTCCTCTTTCGCGCCACCTCCATTCCCACACCGCGTCTTCACCTGCACCACCGAAAGAGCATCATCATCACCGTTTCCTAGGATGAAGCTGCGGCCTAATCGGCGCCACCAAAGAGGTTGTACACTAATCGCCGCATTTTCTTGATTCGATCTCACGGTGCTGCTGGCACTCGGGTCCCGAGCCGACACGGTGCGGCTCCATCCACGACAGCGTCGCCGGCCACTTCCTCCACGGTGTCGCTCCCTCGGCGGCGACATCCACATCAGTAGGAGCTGCTGCTCTGCTATTGCTCTCGGTCCCCTGCCTGGTCTGCTCTTGCTATTGCTCTTGCTCGCGCTGCTGCTCTCGCTCTTGCTCTTGCTTGCGATGCTGCTCCGATTTAGATACACTTCAGTCGGATGAATGGACTTTTGGTCAGTCAATATTTAGGGGGTAGGCAGGAGGACTCCCCGGGGTGAAGGAAGAACCAGCCGCAGCGGGGAGGGGGGCTTGCCGGAGAGGTACCCCATTATCTATCTTAGGGTTCAGGGTGGGGGTGGGGGTCGCCGGCGGTGGCGGGGCGTTGGCGGGGCGGTGGCGTGGGGATCGCCGGAGAAAAAGCTTGGCACGGGTGGCCTAGAGGGATGGCCGGGGCGGCGGTGGACCGGCGGTGGGGAGTGATTTCAGGGCAGGCGGGGCGGCGCACCGCTGGCCGCGGGCGGCGGGGGGCTGCTATTTGGCTAGTGGTGGCTGGCGGCTCAGAGGGGTGGAGGTTGAAGATGAACCGCATGCCCTTGATTTCGTATCCAACGGCTGCAAAATCGACTGACCAGAGATGAAAAAGTTAGTCGACCGACGTGTTGCCTCACCTTGCTAGTGCGTTCAGTTTCGACAGCAAAATTCAGTTTCGACAACAAAATTCAGTTTCGACACTTAAGTTCAGTTTCGACAGTTAAGTTCAGTTTCGACAGTCAAATTCAGTTTCGACAGTTAAGTTCAGAGATGAGCGGCTGATGTATTTTACATCTAGAACTTTGTGGTTATGTATTTTACGTCATGTATTGGAGATGCTATTAGAATTCCACTCAGGTTAACGTTGTTTGTTGTCTCTCTTGTCCCGCTTCAGCCTCGGCATCGTACAACTTATCGGAGCTGATCCAACGACGAAACCCTCCATCACAGCGGAGCAGTACCTCGGGCTCCATCTCTAGACGCCTAAGATCTTCTTCCCCTCCTCCGACAGCCAAGTCAGCCGGAGCATCCTCACCGGCCAACCCAATCACGCTGAGATCGACATGGCTTCGCCAAAGAGGTTGTACACTTGTTGCATCTCTTTTTTACTCTACATGTTATATATATTGTCCACTGAGCACTCGTAGTAACAGGAAATACGATTATTTTGTCCTACTATATGACAAGCAGTGAGGTACCAGGCAACTTAGCTATCCATGATGGACTCTCTCGAACGCCATCATTATTTATCTCTGCGCGTTTGAGCTTTGCATTTGTCGATGGGCCTGGGAGTTGAGCTAGTATGGCAGTGGCTTGGGTCCAAAGTAATAGAATTAGCACAAAAACATTTTTTTAGTGTAGGATTTTCCTTGCTCAAGACTGCCTACTAGAATCGCCAGTGCTTGAAAGGAAAAGTGAATGAAAAACATAGGAATTGGAAAGTTTCCTATGGTACTAATTTTCATGAATTTGGTGCAAAGGAATGGAGCAAATGAAAACTGTAGGATTTGTTCCTTTAGTGTCTCCTTGAACAAACCCGTAGGAATTGGAATTTCCACTTCTCCTTTTCATATTCCTATTCATCAAGCACAAGACTAAGAGATAGCAGCATAATAGCATTATAACCGTACATTTTCTTGTGGTTTGACTTAATCTCACCATGCTTTTTTGCATCATGTGATCTTCCAATTGTTGTGAATCAAACACCCAGATTGGACAAAATCCTGTGTTTTTAAATTCTCTGTTTTGCACGTGCATTCCTATCCTATCCCTGTCTATTTCCTATCCCTGCATTGTTAGAATCCTCAAATTCAAACAAGCCCTTACTCAATTATTTCTATTACAGATATGTATCAAAGAAAACCTTGTGTGGTTTGTCCTGCTCCTGTGGCGCTGTGTTCCACCCCAGCTCAGCTGCTCCAACGATGGAAGGGTTCACCACAGCAGGGATCCGCTCTCTAGACTGTCTTTCGCCGCCTCAGATCTTCTTCCCTGCCGCCGGAAGCCACGACAACTGCATTACCATCATCAACTGAGCAGATGACCTTGAGGACTACACGGGTCCGCAAGAGAGGTCGCACTCTTTCGTGTCTGCTTACGTTATGCGTCGCTTAATATGATGACATGCTACATTATCGTCATGTTCACCTATTAGACTCCGAGTCGGGTCCAAACTAATGCTGAAACTTGAGTTTTTAAATGGTTGTGGGGTACATATTGGGGCAGCAATCAGTACTATCTGTCTACTATCTGGTTAATCTCCTGTGTCTACTATGAGTTTCATGTTGGGTGCAAACAAACATTAAAGGAGCCATTATCTGTATTTTTTTAACTAAAGCTATTATCTGCCTGCTATCATTGGTTTTGGGTCTATCCACAGTTTGCTACCATCACTCTGGATTTGTGCATGCACTCCTTACATAATCTCACTATGGTTTATTCCTATGCATGCCAGTTATTGTACACAATGGAACTGATCATGTAGAGCAAAAGAGACGAGCCTTGCGTGGCAATAAAATTTCATGCAGACGTCGTTCCATGGTGGGCGCAAAGGCAGCCCCCCTCCACCCATTTCGGATCGTAATCAAGAGGAAGATAACTGTTCTGAGGGGGATTCAGAAGGAGAAGACCACTCTTATTTACCCCATGAGGTCTTCGCTCTAACTTGGCATGCTGATGTTGGTAATATCATGCATGTGGTGCCCTGCATTGCTTACTGTATACATTAAAGATGTCATCTGCTTAGTTTAGACATGCTTTGTGTCAATGCCATCTGTTTAGTTTCTTTATCGTATATGTGAATCATGCAATGCCATCTTGTCTAGCGAGGCATCATATATGTGAATTTTGCGATGCCACCCTGGTTAGCCAGTCATCTTATATGTGAATTATATCATGCCATCATTTTTTATTACATGTTAAATTTGTCAATAATTTTAGTACATTCAATTACTCTTCTTGTGCATCAGCCATTCGGCACGGTCATGGAAACATCTGGAGTGGAAACAAGGTCTTCAGAGCAGACAATGCTATCTGACGAAGCGCATGTCTTGCTGGTTACCGATAGCTCCTCAGAGGAGGATTCAGAGACAGATGACCAGTCATATTCCCCCCCCGAGGTGCATGCCCTAACTTGGCAGGGTTATGTTGCTCATATCGTGTGTATGGTATCTTGCATTGCTATGTCATTTGCTTAGTTTAGACATGCTTTGTGTGAATGCCACCTGTTTAGTGTCTAATTACCATATATGTGAATTATGCAATGCCATCTTGTTGCAAGACATTATATATGTGAATTATGCAATGTTATCTTGTTGCAAGGCATTATGTATGTGAATTATGCAATGCCATGCTGTTTAGGAAAGCGTCATATATGTGAATTATATCATGCCATCCTTTTTTTGTATTTCTCATTGCTTTTGTTGACAATGTTTGTATATTTAACTACTCTTCCTGTGCATCAGCCATTTGAATTGGTGATGGAGAAATCTAGAGTGAGAACAAGGTCTTCAAAGCAGACAATGCTACCTGCTGAAGCATATATCTTGCTGGTTACAGATAGCTCTTCAGAGGAGGATTCAGAGGCAGATGACCAGTCCTATTATCCCCCTGAGGTGTATGCTCAAACTTGGCAGGGTTGTATTACTCATATAATGCATATGTTGTATTGCAATGCTTAGTTTTTACATCATATACACAATATTGAATGCCATCTCCTTAGTTGACACATCATATATGTGATTGCCCTCTGCTCACTTCCTTAGTATATAAATCATATATTTGAATTATGTCATGCCATGATGTTTACATAGACAGCATGTATCTGAATTATGGCATGCCAACCCATTTTGTAAAGACATAATATAGTTATATCATCTCATCCTGTTTACATAGTCATCATATTTTAAATTATGTCGTTCTATCCGTGAATTATATCATGCCATCATGTTTCCATCGACGACATGTTTGTGATTTATGGCATGCCAACCACTTTAATAGACACATCGTATAGTTATATCGTGTCATCCTGTTTACATAGTCATCATATTTTGAAGTATGTCATTCTATCCTATTTAGTTAGCCATCATACATGTGAAATTGTGTCATGCTATCCTGTTTAATTAGCCATCATATATGTGAAATTATGTCCTGCTATTCTGTTTGCTTAGACAACATATATGTGAATTATTTCATGCCCCGTTTTCTTCCCTACTATACATTGCACCTGTCTATCTTACAATGTCTGTACATTCAATTACTTTTCTTGTTTATCAGCCATTTCAATTGGAGGGAGTGATGGCAGTATCTGTGGGAGTAAAAACACGGTCTTCAGAAAAGATCGTGCTACCTGTCGATGCAGATAGAACCACGGTTGTACTTGCCCAAGAACCAGCCCCACCACACATAACCCACACTCATGCAGATTATACCCCTACCCAGTTGGACAAAGAACCAGCTACACCCCTTCTAACCCCAACCCCAGCAGATAGACACCCAGTTCCCGTTGACACAACACCTTCTCCACCACAGAGCACACAAACACGAGCAGTTAGCAAGGCAACTGCAGTGCCCAAATCATGAGGACCACCACTCCGAACCCGAAGTCAACGCTTAAAGCAGAAGAAGAATTGTTCTCAGGTCAGGTTCTGTAGCTATGGTTCATACTGCTTTGCTCTTGCATCACTGTATTTACTGATACCAACTAATTTAGAATTTAAAGGATGCAATTGAAACTCCAATGGCGCAACAGGTATGTTTTAAACATGTTTCTTCAACGTGTTTGGCTGTTTGCTGTTGTAACTTACTCTATGTTGATTTCAGTTTCAATTGAATAAACAGTTATGTTCTCATGCCATGCACATTACAAGTGTTGTTATTGCTGTGTAGTTTCCCGCACTTATATTCTGTATATGTTGCTTTGTCTTAAATAGATATGATTCGAACTGTATCTATCTTGATTTGGCAACATAAACTAGAATGATATAGACCTTATGGTGACCATACTACATAGATATATGTTTGTTTCATGCTGTTATCCTGTCCACCTTACTACTGAACTGGTTTACCAAAATGAGTTTCATATACTACATTGTAAACCTGAGATGTGTTTGTTTGTTTCTCTTTTAGAACGCGGATAAAATATTAGAGAAGAGTACCCTGTTATGCAATGGTAAAGGAAGTAATGCAGGTAAGGTTCAAGATAGTGAGACATCCATGTTGGTCTCCAAGAAAGCTGATAAAAACTATATTGAAGACACTAAGACAACCCCAAAGTCATGTCTTGATGTAGTGTTCGAGTTACTAGCTACCACTGCTGGCACCAGCTCTTCGAACTCGTTGGCTGAATCAGTTCGGCTTCTTGAGTCTCAACTTCAAGTTGAAAGACATCAATCAGATGTTATGCGATAGGAAGCCGAAGGACTGAGGAAGTCCCTGCAGAATTCAGATGCATACTTTCTGGTGCAACAACAAGTGCTGGAGGACTTAAGCGCCAAACAAGAGAAAGTTAATAAGCTTGCTAAGCATCCTGCCAGCATTATGGATACCCAGGATATTGTTTCTTGAGCTCTTCTGAAGTGGTTTCAGTTCTGGACTTGTTTTGCTGCAGCGTTTATATGCTGTTGTGTTCCCTATATTTGCACTGGTGGCGAACTTTGATGCCCAGTGGATCTAATATGTGTAATAGCCGTGATAGCCTAGTGTAAGTTGCTTGCTTATTTATTTCCTTGTTGTCTTCTTTATTTGTTTGCTTGTAGTCAGTGCAGTTCTTTTTCTACGGTTTGCTAGTGGCTGCAATAACCTATTTTTTAAAACTAGGCCACAATAACCATGGGCTAATATTTACTGTAGTGACACTGGGCCTCCTATGGGCCGTAGAAACAGTGGGCCTTCTACGGGCCGTAGAAACAGTGAGCCTTCTATGGGTCGTAGAAACAATGGGCCTCCTACGGGCCGTAGAAATAATGGGCCTTCTACGGGCCGTATCATCAATGGGCCTTATACGGGTCGTATGATCGATTGGCCAAACATGGGCCAAACAGACCGCATTCTGGTCGTAAACGGGCTAGAGTTGGAATCGTCCGTTCATTGGCCGACCATAACGGGCCATCGTTAATAGGCCGTATTTGATGACGCTATGAAAATGGCCCAACGTATTAATAGACCACAAACGGGCCAACTGTAACCACGGGCTGAATTTGGCCCACAAGCAGAAAATGTTACTAATGGGCCGTAAGTAAACGAATGCTGGAAATGAGCCCAAGAATAAATGGGCTCTAAGAAGGCCAAAAGATAACATGGGCTGGAAACGGCCCAACCGAATAACGGGCCGTTAATGGGTATAAAATGATACACTGTTCTTTATGGGCCAGTTTCACCACGGGCCGTTAATGGGTGTAAAGTGATACACTGTTCATTACGGGCCAGTTTCACCATGAGCCGTTAATAGGCCAAGAGTTACATAGGGCCTCATATGGGCCGAAAGACGTCATGGGCCATACATGGGACAGAAGTGAAAACGAGATGGAATCATATTGGATGAACCAGATGATGCTACTGGGCCTAATTCGAATAGGGCGTAACGGGCCTTGGGTTAGCAGGCTGTAAATGGGCTATATGCGAACAGACCGTTAACATGCTTTCCATGGGCCGGCCCGCCACCTTTTGACCAAGTCAAACGGGACGGCCTTTTCGCAGGAATGGGCCTATGTTGGGCCATGCCACGTGTCGATGTATCATAGGCGCCTTATGTCCAATGAGTGGATGACATCTGTCCCAACAGTGAGCCCACACGTGTTTCCTCCAGCCAATGATGATTTTACACGTGGAAAATCCCCATTGGTCGGGGCTATTAACGGGTTCTCGGATCCAAAACCCGACCCGATAGCTTAACGACGTTCCGTTACGGTGGATGCCACGTGTCGGTCACCCTTGACAAAAGCACATCTGTGACGCGCAATTTATCGTCATGGAAGTGGACACTTTCGTAATGATAATTTTGGTAATGTCATGGAACACTTCTACGACATCACATGTATGACTATCTTGATTCTGTCATAAAATCGTCATGGATGTATATGCATGACAAAAAAACACGACCTACCGTGACAAACACGTATCATCACGGAAGTGTATTTTTTTGTAGTTCATGTCATTATCAAAGGCATAATGTGTAAAGTAAGCAGATGCAATTTAACCAAATTGGAAGCAATACAAGCTAGACACCATATGCAACATGCAACCACATTTGACAGCGCGAAGTTAAAGCAAGCACCTGGGATTGTTGTGTGTGGCAATTGAGATCATCAACTGCAGAGCTACGTTTACTGTCTCCAACTGCTGACACTGCACCCATTAGAGCGCTGAAACGCTCAGTGCTTATCTTCGAATTACACTTGAGTGACTTCTATCTTTTCTTTTCTGCACTCATCAACACTGCGTCAGAGTCTGAAATACCCATGCATAAAAAAACAATAATGTGACTATGGGTGAAGTGTGTGCACAATTAGTACAGTGTAAAGGTAGCAGATAGCAGGTCGGTGAGAAATAAATGACGGGAGAGATATGATAGCTCTACAACATGCATGGCACACTAAACTACTACAGGATTCTATAAAAATAACAGTCGACTGAAAACAAATATGTCAGTCCATTTTTTCTGCACCGTCCGATGTACAAAGAACGGGCAGATCGCCTTCATCTACCTCCAACTAGTCAGTGTTGGCAATCTTCCTCGAAACGCCAGCGACCATCGGCCCAGTATTCCTCCCCTGCCTACGCCCTCCCCTCAACCTCACGGCACCGCCGTGCTTGGCACCACCCCCCAGCCATCCATTCAAGCCCGCCCGACCTCCAGATCAGGCGCAAGCAGCTCCTGCACCCCACACCCCTATGATAGACACCGATGCACCTTTTCCCCGGGGAACAAGCGGACTAGGTGCTCCGCGCGCCTAAGTGTGTGCTGCTTCTTTTAATTGCGATTCGACTGCCCCTGAATTGAAATCCAGGCGGGCTACTGACCTCTAGCAAAGGTGAAATAGTAAAGGGAGGAAACCTTGTGCATTTAGTATCACGAAGAAGATGCAGTAAGAAGCGCTCAACTAGTTTTTTTTGTGGGATGAATACGGTGTGAGCAGAGAGGTAAGATTTGAACAAATAAGGGAAGAGGAGTACCTCTTTCTGTTGGCAGTGTTGTGTCCTCCTTCTGTTTTTTCAATGATCTTCTTGTGTTTCGCTGGAAACGAGAAGTTGTGGAGGACGATGGAGCCTTGGACAAACCCATGGACAAGTTGTTGAGTGTCGTGCGGTGGCCGTCTGTCGGCGGCGGGGAAGCAGATCCGAGGCGGCGAACGACGATGTAGCGGGAACAACTCTGGTGCGATGGATGGCTGCGACAGTGGAGCAGCAGCAATGAGGCGCATGACGGCGTGGTCGGAGTGGTTCTGGTATGGCGCACATCCGCGTTGGCGTCATGGAGGCAGCTCTGCCTCGGCTTCAGCTGCTAAGTCCTTGAGGGCGTTGCGGTTGTGGTTGCGTTGGACGACGATGTCGGGGTACCGGCTCCGGCGTGATGGAGGAGGGCGGCGGTGGATTGGCTGCTACGGGGTGGAGGACGGAGGAGGCTGGGGTTTTGCGGCTGGTGGAGAGGGTGTTTTCGTGCCCACGGAGTATGAATGGGGAAATGGAGGGAGGCGGGGAACTAAGGGGGAACAATGTTTCGGTTTGAGACGCGCTTGTTTGAAATTTGGGGAAAGTTACAAACTTTGCCCCCATCTAAAATTTCGAACATATTGCAGGTTGGGGGTATGACAGTCATGTCAGGTGTCCCAAATGTGGCGGGATAGATTTCGGCCGAGCGCATGGGTGTTTAGGCACCCACGGCATATGTATGCTTCTCGGAGGCGGTTGAGACTGGTGTCTTGGTGAAGTTACAAACCTACCCCGGTTTAGACCTTTGGACATCGGGCCGATAGGCTACATGGGCCAGAGTTAGGATAGTAATTTCCTACCACCAAACATTAGTCTCGTGCGGTTTCGGGTGACCAGAGGCCTATTTGGCGCTTCGTTCAATATTTGGGAGCAGAAGCATTGACGTTTTCGGTTCTCCTGAATTGAACTTTCAGGCTTTTTCAAACCTCACAAATGTTTACTCTTGAAAATCCTAAAGCTACGTTTATTTTGGAATGGAGGGGGTACATTTGAATATACATTGTACACGAGTATGTATTAAAAAATATGCAACTTACCTCAGTTCATGCATGGTTCCAGATATAATCTCCTTGGTTGCAAAAAAAGTTAGATATGCGTATGAAAATATATAGCATGCTCAAACTCACAACAAAGATTGATGCCCCCTTTTATATCTGATTTACAAATGCCATTATCTCGGGTTCAAATAGATGAATGCACTTCCTATGAATTCGAATCTTCAAAACCCCCTTTATGTTGAATTCAACATATATTCTATTTCGTAGCTAGCAATTTGGAATGTATCCATGCAAGTGACAAATGTATAAAGTGCTTCACACTAACAACATGGAGTGCACTAATTAATGTTTATATATGAATTGCAAAAGCATCCATTGCCTGTATTTCAAACCGCCCTCACTCTATAGATCGATAATATGAAATAAACACATGCACATGCTAGAATTCAATAGAGTATGGGTGTCTGATATACCAATTTTCGTCCATACGCAATTTGCAAAATTCATGATCTCATCCAAAAATAATAATGTCATTTATATTTTAATTTAATGTGTAGAACCTCCTTTTACACGTAGATGCACTATGCCTCGGCCCGTTCTCACAAACGCGTTATATATCTCTCTATCTAACGCATAAGTGCACACACTTTATATGCATTGGCATTTCTCTTTCACACATGCTCACAATCTCTCTCAGGGTGTGCTACGTCTTGAGCTTGCGTTGGTTTTCCTTGAACAGGAAAGGGTGATGCAGCAATAGTAGCGTAAGTATTTCCCTCAATTTTTGAGAACCAAGGTATCAATCCAGTAGGAGGCTCCTCAAAAGTTCCACGCACCTACACAAACAAACAAAGAACTCGTAACCAACACAATAAAGGGGTTGTCAATCCCTTCACGACCACTTGCAAAAGTGAGATCTAATAGATATAGTATAATAAGATTAATATATTTTTGGTATTTTATAATATAGATGCAAAAATTAGAGATGCAAATAAAAGTAGATTGGAAGCAAATATGATAAAATATAGACCCGGGGGGGGCATAGGTTTCACTAGAGGCTTCTCTCAAGATAGTATAAGTATTACGGTGGGTGAACAAATTACTGTCGAGCAATTGATAGAAAAGTGAATAATTATGAGATTATCTAGGCATGATCATGTATATAGGCATCACGTCTGCAACAAGTAGACCGACTCCTACCTGCATCTACTACTATTACTCCACACATCGACCGACTCCTGCCTGCAGCTAGAATATTAAGTTCATAAGAACAGAGTAATGCCTTAAGCAAGATGACATGATGTAGAGGGATAAACTCATGTAATACGATATAAACCCCATATTTTTATCCTCGATGGCAACAATACAATACGTGCCTTGCAACCCTTTCTGTCACTGGGTAAGGACACCGCAAGATTGAACCCAAAGCTAAGCACTTCTCCCATGGCAAGAAAGATCAATCTAGTAGGCCAAACCAAACTGATAATTCGAAGAGACTTGCAAAGATAACTCAATTATACATAAAAGAATTCCAAGGAGATCCAAATACTTCTCATAGATAAACTTGATCATAAACCCACAATTCATCGAATCTCGACAAACACACCGCAAAAAGAGTTTACATCGAATAGATCTCCACAAGAGAGGGGGAGAACATTGTATTGAGATCCAAAAAGAGAGAAGAAGCCATCTAGCTAATAACTATGGACCCGAAGGCCTGTTGTAAACTACTCACAACTCATCGGAGGGGCAAGGATGTTGATGTAGAAGCCCTCCGTGGTTGATTCCCCCTCCGGCAGAGTGCTGGTGAAGGCTCCAAGATGGGATCTCGCGGATACAGAAGGTTACAGCGGTGGAAATTGTGTTTTGTTGGCTCCCTGGATGTTTTCAGGGTACGTAGGCTTATATATGAGGAAGAAGTACGTCGGTGGCCGCCTGAGGGGCCCACGAGACAGGGGGCGCGCCCTATAGGGGGGTGGGGCGCGCCCTCCTATCTCGTGGAGGCCTCGGCTGTTTCTTGACTTGCACACCAAGTCCTATGGATCACGTTCGTTCCAAAAATCACGCTCCCGAAGGTTTCATTCCGTTTGGACTCCATTTGATATTCCTTTTCTTCGAAATACTGAAATAGGCAAAAAAATAGCAATGCGGGCTGGGCCTCCGGTTAGTAGGTTAGTCCCAAAAATGATATAAAGGTGTAAAATAAAGCCCATAAACATCCAAAAGGGGTAGTATAATAGCGTGGAACAATCAAAAATTATAGATACGTTGGAGACGTATCAAGCATCCCCAAGCTTAATTCCTGCTCGTCGTCGAGTAGGTAAATGATAAAAAAGAAATTTTTGATGTGGAATGCTACCTAGCATAATTCTCAATGTAATTTTGTTTATTGTGGCATGAATGTTCAGATCCAAATGATACAAAATAAAAGTTCATATTAACATGAAAATAGTGATACTTCAAGCATACTAATCAAAGTAATCATGTCTTCTCAAAATAACATGGCTAAAGAAAGTTATCCCTACAAAATCATATAGTCTGACTATTGCTCAATCTTCATCACACAAAGCATTTAATCATGCACAACCCCGATGACAAGCCAAGCAATTGTTTTATACTTTAATAATCTCAAACTCTTTCAACTTTCACGCAATACATGAGCGTGAGCCATGGACATATCACTATATGTGGTGTAGAATGGTGGTTGTGGAGAAGACAAAAAGCAGAAGATAGTCTCACATCAACTAGGCGTATCAACGGGCTATGGAGATGCCCATTAATAGATATCAATGTGAGTGAGTAGGCATTGCCATGCAACAGATGCACTAGAGCTATAAATATATGAAAGCTCAACAAAAGAAACTAAGTGGGTGTGCATCCAACTTGCTTGCTCACGAAGACCTAGGGCATTTTTGAGGAAGCCTATCATTGGAATATACAAGTCAAGTTCTATAATGAAAAATTCCCACTAGTATATGAAAGTGACAACATATGAGACTCTCTATCATGAAGATCATGGTGCTACTTTGAAGCACAAGTGCGGAAAAAGAGATAGTAGCATTGTCCCTTCTCTCTTTTTCTCTCATTTATTTTTTTCCTTTTTTTCTTTTTTTTCTTTCTTCCTTTTTTTTCTTTGGCCTTCTTCTTTTTTCTTTTTGGCCTTTCTCTTTTTTTTCTCTTTTTTTTGTAAAGTCCGAAGTCTCATCCCGACTTGTGGTGGAATCATAGTCTTCATCATCCTTTCCTCACTAGGACAATGCTCTAATAATGGAGATCATCACACTTTTATGGATTTACAACTCAAGAATTACAACTCAAAGCTAGAACAAGATATGACTCTATATGAATGCTTCGGCGGTGTACCGGGATATGCAATGAATCAAGACCGACATGTATGAAAATTATGAAGGTGGCCTTGCCACAAATACAATGTCAACTACATGATCATGCAAAGAGCAATATGACAAAAGTAATGCGTGTCATATGAACAGGACGGTGGAAAGTTGCATGGCAATATATCTCGGAATGGCTATGGAAATGCCATAATAGGTAGATATGGTGGCTGTTTTGAGGAAGGTATATGGTGGGTGTATGGTACCGACGAAAGTTGCGTGTCACAAGAGAGGCTAGCCATGATAGAAGGGTGAGGTGTGTATAATCCATGGACTCAACATTAGTCAAAAGAACTCATGTACTTGTTGCAAAAATCTAGAAGTCATCAAAAATCAAAGCACTTCGCGCATGCTCCTAGGGGGATAGATTGGTACGAAAAGACCATCGCTCGTCCCCGACCGCCACTCATAAGGAAGACACTCAATAAATAAAATTGTGCTCCACCTTCATCACAAAGAGGTTCACCATACGTGCATGCTACGGGAATCACAACCCTTAACACAAGTATTTTTCATAATCACCTCAACTAGCATGACTCTAATATCACTACCTCCATATCTCAAAACAATTATCAAGCATCATATTGATCATAGCATCCAATTCTTTTTCTATGATAGTTTTTATTATACCTAACTTAGATGCTCATCATTCTAGGACCAACTTTGTAACCATAGCAAATACCATGATGTTCTAAAAGACTCTCAAAAAGATATAAGTGAAGCATGAGAGACTAGCAATTTCTTCAAAATTAAGTCACCACCGTGCTCTAAAAGATATAAGTGAAGCACTAGAGCAAAAAACTATCAAGCTCAAAAGATATAAGTGAAGCACATAGAGTATTCTAGCAAATTCTAATCAAATAGGCTTCCCCAAAAAGGTGTGTACAGAAAGGATGATTGTGGTAAACTAAAAAGCAAATACTAATATAATACACGACGCTCCAAGCAAAACACACATCATGTGGCGAATAAAAATATAGCTCCAAGTAAAGTTACCAATGAACGAAGATGAAAGAGGGGATGCCTTCCCGGGGCATCCCCAAGCTTAGGATTTTGGCTATTCTTGAATATCTTGTGGTGCCATGGGAATCCCCAAGCTTAGGCTCTTGCCACTCCTTATTCCATATTCCATAAAAGCTTTACCCAAAACTTGAAAACTTTACAACAACAACACAAAACTCAACAGGAAATCTTATAAGCTCCGTTAGTGAAAGAAAACAAAACCACCACATAAGGTACTGTAATGAACTCATTCTTTATTTATTTTGGTGTTAAACCTACTGTATTCCAACTTCTCTATGGTTTATAAACTATTTTACTAGCCATAGATGCATCAAAATAAGCAAACAACACAGGAAAAAAACAGAATCTGTCAAAAACAGAACAGTCTGTAGAAATCTGTAACTAACGCAAACTTTTGGAACTCTAAAATTCCTACCAAAATAGGAAGTCCTGGAAAATTTGTCTATTGATCAGCAGAAGAAAGAATAAACGCAAAATCACGTTCCTGTGATTTAACAAAACTAATTTAGTGTGTGCCAAGTTTCTGTTTTTCAGCAGAATGAAATCAACTATTATCATAGGTTATCCTATAGGTTCTACTTGGCACAGACACTAATTAAAAGATAAAAACACATATAAACAGGAGGTAGATGCAAGATTTATTACTAAACAGGAACAAAAACAAAAAATACAAAGAAAATTGGGTTGCCTCCCAACTAGTGCTATCGTTTAACACCCCTAGCTAGGCATATAAGCGAAGATAGATCTAAGTAGTGCCATCATTGGCACTAAATTCATAAGTAGCTCGCATGATAGATTCATAAGGTAATTTGACTTTCTTTCTTGGAAAGTGCTCCATGCCTTTCTTTAATGGAAATTGGAATCTAATATTCCCTTCCTTCATATCAATAATCGCACCAATCATTCTAAGGAAAGGTCTACCAAGAATAATAGGGCAAGAAAGATTGCAATCTATATCAAGAACGATAAAATCTACGGGCACCAAATTTCTATTTGCAATAATGAGAACATCATTGATCCTTCCCATTGGCTTTTTAATGGTGGAATCCGCAAGGTGCAAATTTAAAGAGCAATCATCAAGATCATGGAAACCTAGAATATCACATAAAGTTTTCGGAATCGTGGAAACACTAGCACCCAAATCACATAAAGCAAAACACTCATGATCTTTAATTCTAATCTTTATAGTAGGTTCCCACTCATCATTAAGTTTTCTAGGTATAGAAACTTCCAAATTAAGTTTTTCATCATAAGATTGCATCAAGGCATCAACGATATGTTTGGTAAAAGCTTTATTTTGACTATAAGCAAGAGGAGAACTAACAACGGATTGCAACAAGGAAATACAACCTTCTAAAGAACAATTATCATAATCAAATTCCTTGAAATCCGAGATAGGTGGTTCAATGCTATTTAAAGTCATGATCTCTCCAATCCCACTTTTACCAAATCTAGCATCAAGATCTAAAAACTCCGAATTTTTGGGACGCCTTCTAGGTAAAGTTGACTCATCTTCAGTCCCATAATTATCAAGATTCATATTGCAAAACAAAGATCTAATAGGAGACGCATCAATAACTTTAAGATCTTCATCATTATTTTCATCTAACTTTTCTGGTTTGGCGGCCATCTTATTGACTAAGGTGGCTTGCTTATCAGAAATTTTGGCTATAGCATTTTCAAGCCGGGAAATTTGAGAGTTCACACCATAAAATTCTTTATTCGTATCATCAAGCTCTTTGTTCATAAACCCCAAAGAACCTTTTTGTTCCTTAAGCTCTTTTCTGAAGAAATTATTATGCTCAAATTGCAAACTCATAAAGCTTATAATATTTGACTCAATCTCTTCCATCCTTGTAAGAAGGTGGTTGGTACTCTTAGGCAAAGCCATAAGGACAAACAAGCACACAAGCAAACAGAAAAAGGCAAGCGAAAGAGAGAGGAGGAGATTGGGAAAGAGAGGGCGAATAAAACGGCAAGGGTGAAGTGGGGAGAGGAAAACAAGAGGCAAATGGCAAATAATGTAAATGCGAGGGAGATGAGTTTGTAATGGGTACTTGGTATGTCTTGACTTGAGCGAAGACCTCCCCGGCAATGGCGCCAGAAATCCTTCTTGCTACGTCTTGAGCTTGCATTGGTTTTTCCTTGAAGAGGAAAGGGTGATGCAGAAATAGTAACACAATAAAGGGGTTGTCAATCCCTTCACGGCCACTTGCAAAAGTGAGATCTAATAGAGATAGTATGATAAGATAAATATATTTTTGGTATTTTATAATATAGATGCAAAAAGTAAAGATGCAAATAAAAGTAGATTGGAAGCAAATATGATAAGAGATAGACCCTGGGGCCATAGGTTTCACTAGAGGCTTCTCTCCAGATAGCATAAGTATTACGGTGGGTGAACAAATTACTGTCGAGCAATTGATAGAAAAGCGAACAATTATGAGATTATCTAGGCATGATCATGTATATAGGCATCACGTCTGCAACAAGTAGATCGACTCCTGCCTGCATGTACTACTATTACTCCACACGTCGACCGACTCCTGCCTGTAGCTAGAGTATTAAGTTCATAAGAACAGAGTAATGCCTTAAGCAAGATGACATGATGTAGAGGGATAAACTCATGCCATATGATATAAACCCCATATTTTTATCCTCAATGGCAACAATACAATACATGCCTTGCAACCCTTTCTGTCACTAGGTAAGGACACCGAAAGATTGAACCCAAAGCTAAGCACTTCTCCCATGGCAAGAAAGATCAATCTAGTAGGCCAAACCAAACTGATAATTCGAAGAGACTTGCAAAGATAACTCAATCATACATAAAAGAATTCAGAGGGGATTCAAATACTTCTCATAGACAAACTTGATCATAAACCCACAATTCATCGGATCTCGACAAACACACCGCAAAAAGAGTTTACATCGAATAGATCTCCACAAGAGAGGGGGAGAACATTGTATTGAGATCCAAAAAGAGAGAAGAAGCCATCTAGCTAATAACTATGGACCCGAAGGTCTGTGGTAAACTAATCACAACTCATCGGAGGGGCAAGGATGTTGATGTAAAAGCCCTCCGTGGTTTATTCCCCCTCCGGCGGAGCGCCGGCGAAGGCTCCAAGATGGGATCTCGCAGATACAGAATGTTACGGCGGTGGAAATTGTGTTTTGTTGGCTCCCTGGATGTTTTCGGGGTACGTAGGCTTATATAGGAGGAAGAAGTACGTCGGTGCCCGCCCGAGGGGCCCACGAGACAGGGGGCGCGCCCTATAGGGGGGGCACCCTCCTATCTCGTGGAGGCCTCGGCTGCTTCTTGACTTGCACTCCAAGTCCTATGGATCACGTTCGTTCCAAAAATCACGCTCCCGAAGGTTTCATTCCGTTTGGACTCCGTTTGATATTCCTTTTCTTCGAAATACTAAAATAGGCAAGAAAACAGCAATACGGGCTGGGCCTCCGGTTAGTAGGTTAGTCCCAAAAATGATATAAAGGTGTAAAATAAAGCCCATAAACATCCAAAAGGGGTAATATAATAGCATGGAACAATCAAAAATTATAGATATGTTGGAGACGTATCAGGGTGTCGGGGTGTCTCACACACATGCTCTCTCTGTTTCTCTCTCTCTCTCTCTCACTACTATGTACCACTCTTTTCACTAATCTTAGTTGGAAAACACTATTTCTCTCACATGCATATATACACATGCACGGTCTCTACTAGCCCTCTATACGCACATATATGTGCCTACGTGTCTCCCGCACGCACATTATCTTTAGGCCTCTCTCGCACACATTGCCCCCCCAGACACACCTCTCTCTTAGTAGTTGGCAGATATGATTTCATCATATCATTCGGTAGGATATCCCTGGCTGTTAAGCTGGATGGTAATACGAGGCAAAGTTTTACCCTAGTTCGGATCAGACCCTTGCAGTTGAAGAAAGAGCCTACTCCTGGTACTGTATATTAGTGATAGGGGTGTGCTCAAAGTATACGTGAATACCAGGCATTGTGCGTGTGTGTATACTATCAACAAACTAGCCCCCAAGCTTCTATAACATACTGGGGGCCTAGGGTTACAAATCATATATAGTCAGCTTATCACCAGTGGGGATAGAGTCCTTCGCGACTCTGGTAGCTTCGTGTTGTACGCCGAGTCCTCCACATGGGTCTTCGTATAACGTGTCCCAGTCCAGCTTATATGTGGCGCAGGATGGAACTGACCCATGAGTCTTCATGTTGACCCACCACAACTAGAAATGATGTGCCCACTACACCACACACGCAATCGGCCACTAAGAAAATAAGCATATACAATAGTACAACGGTATCTAGCTCACGATACGTCTCCATATTTTATTGCTGACACTGACGGACTTTGCATTTGATGCGTGCTCCGTATTTTGTTGACGATACTTACGGTCATTGTATTTGAAGCGAAAGCATGATATGGTGACTGGACTTCAGAATAAGCTCATCACAGTCACCACATAAATTTTGTCGTGCTAACCAACAGGTGGTTGGATGGTTAGGAGGACAGTGGTTTCTCGATCCCACCAAGGTTAAAGTCCTGGTGCTCGCATTTATGTTGTGTTAATTTCAGTATTTTCCGGCGATGTGCGTTCAGTGGGAGGAGACGTTCCACTCGACTACGAGGCACCTATGGTGACTTCACAAAATCTCAAGATCATATATGCTGGCCCACTCTCTCGAAGGTGCTCATAGGGGTAGGGTTCGCGTGCGTGCGCTTATAGCGGTGAGTGCTTGCGCGTATATATGAGCCCTTGTGTTTGTACCGTGTTAAACAATACATGTCATGATTATATGGTCACTGGCTCACCTGTACAACTCTGTATTTTCTTGATGACACAATCAATTGACCAGTCAAATGTTCCATGCGGTGCAACTAGTGTTGCGCCATCGGGGCACGTAACCGTGGGGCCCACCTGTCAGCCCGTATACGAAAGAAAGAAATGGTAGTTTGAGTCTGTACTGTGTTAATAAAATAGGAGTACATTTTAAGGTGATCATACGGTCACTGGCTCACCATACAGCTCCGTAATTTGTTGATAACACGATCAATTGACCAGTCAAACGGTCCACATTAAGCAGCGCACATTACCATAGGGCCCACCCGTCAGCGCGTATATGAAGGACAGAAATGGTAATAAATTAGTGGTCGGTGGGTATTCGAAGTCGTGAGACATCTGGTTGGCAGTCGCCGGCGGTTGGGAGGCGTTGATTGGGTGGTGGGGTGGGGATCGCCAGAGAAAAAGCTCGGCGTGGGGGGGGGGGCTAGAGGGATGGCCGGTGCGGCGGCGGACCGGCGGTGGGGAGTGGTTTCAGGGAGGGCGGGGCGGCATGGCGGCGGGTGGAGTTTGATGATAAACTGGAGGCCCTTGATTTCGTATCCAACGATTGGAAAATCTAATGACCAGAGATGAAAAAGTCAGTCGACTGACGTGTAGCCTCACCCTGCACATACACATGCAGGCACGCAAGACACACACGCATGCAGGCGTGCAACACTAACATGTACACATAATGTACACAGACACGCATGTTGGCGTGCAACACTGACACATACACCTGCACTCACGAACACATACACGTACGCACCCATGCATGCAACACTGAAACATACCCTTGCACGCACGCAACACCCGCACGCCTGCATGCACACAGCGCACGACGCAAGACACACGCTCAACCTATACGTGCATGCACCCTTTGTTAAGGACATGGATTGTTATGGGTATTAATCAATCTTATCCGTGATAAGGAGAACATTGATGTTTGCAGCGGTCTTTATGAATCATAATGTATCGAACGGGCTATCAACATAGTAGGCTTATCTACATGAAAAAGATGACGTCACACTCAATGAACAATCATCGGTTTATGAAATGCCCGCTTCTGACTGCCCTGGCCCACCAAAGGTTCCTCTGTTGTGCGCTGCCTGTGTTGGGTCACTGACATGTAGGCCATGTACCCAAAGAGCCCACACGTCAGTGGAAGAACAACGCGGTGTCCTAGGTCAGAGTCGAGGGTGCCACTCATTGCACGCCCGGCTGAACACGCCTCCTTGCAGCATTCAAACGCCTCCATGAAACCCACCCGTGTGGAAGCAGAGAAACCCACTCTGGACACACGTCCGTTCATGACCAGGCCGACATTAAACACAATGCCGGCCAAGCTCCTCCCGTCTGCCTTCTATTTAATCTCCTATTTAAACGAGGCCAAACGCCGGCCAAGAATCGCACACCTCCGCCACTCCCCTATCTCCTCCTTCACCATTTTGTCCACTCTTACAATGGCTTACGAAGAGTAGCTATTCCGCATCCAAGCCGGCTGGGTAGCCCGCCAGACACGAGCTATGCAGATCGCTGATCCACCGCCCTCCCCTTGCCCGACGGAGCCAGTTGCCGCCCCAAGCCGGCGCACGGTTCGACAACTCGCCGCTCCAGGCCAGCTCGACGAGGAGTGGCGCACGAGCGTCGTTGCTGTCGTCCATGCCGCCGCCTCGTACCGCGTCTCCCATTTATGTGGCCAAGACTCCCATGCCGGCGGCCCCGCCATGCAAGCGGCGATATAAGCCGGGTGCATGGAGAGCGACGGGTCGGTGGCCAGCGCCTCCCCGTTGTCACGACCGGTTTTTAAATAAAATGTTTATTGAGAAAACCAGTCTTTAAATCCCAGTATAGGAAAAGTCATCCTTTCTGGTAGACAAAGCTTGATAAACAGAGAACCAGTAGCATCAAATATATTACAGGGTTGAGCTGAGGGTGCTCAACAATTTATTACAGTCTCGCCAATATAATACATATGGGCGGATATGACACAGGGGTGGGGTGGCATGCTACTAGTTCGAGGGAAAAGTGGTGGTGGATAACTTGACTTCTACTGGCAGTACATCGAGCGTCGAGGTGAGGCTCGATGAATTTATTCGGGGTTGCGGAAGCGGATAATACAATGACCAAGACAGGATCGCATGGGACTGACTGGGACTCCTCTAGGCGTCGGACTCGCTATCATACTCTTCATCCAAGAGATCGCCTTCATCATCATCTGGCCAAATCAACAAGCCAGGTGAGTACTTGAAAGTACTCGCAAGACAGTTCGGACAAAAGATATAATCAATGAATGCATGAATGCGTCATGAACAAAGTATGATGCTCAAATACAACAGAATTATTGCAGAACTTGATGTATCAAAATTTAATAAATGAAAACCAATCAGGTGTCTGGAGCGACGCCTCAAAAGGTAAATAAATAAAAAGCATGCCGCAGTTGGGCGTCTTAGCGACACCACATAGAGGGCTTTAAAAAGAAATGCCACAGTCGGACGTCTGGGCGACATCACATAAACGGCTTTAAAAGAAATGCCATAGTCGGACGTCTGAGCGACATCACATAAAGGGCTTTAAAAGAAATGCCACAGTCGGACGTCTGAGCGACATCACATAAAGGGCTTTAAAAGAAATGCCACAGTCGGACATCTGAGCAACATCACATAAAGGGCTTTAAAAGAAATACCACCGTCGGACGTCTAAGCGACATCACAGACAGGGCTTTAAAAAGAAATACCACCGTCGGACGTCTAAGCGACATCACAGACAGGGCTTTAAAAGAAATACCACCGTCGGACGTCTGAGCGACATCATAGACAGGGTTTTAACAAAAGTAAATAACAGGTTTGCCACCGTCGGACGTCTGAGCGACATCGCAGACAGGGCTTATAATAAATGTAAACAACAAATAAGTCCATCCACAAAAATAATCTTTTAACCGGATTTATCACACATAAATCCCACCGGAGTTTTGTCACTGAGGCTGATACCTGACATGATAAGATAATTATAGTACTTGAACAAAGTACAAGATAACTGAAAGATTGAGACTCTGCAGAGTTTGGAAGAAGTGAACACAGCCAACGGATTTCCGTAGTCACGAAGGACTAGTTCCGTTTATGGTATTTTAGTAGTAACACATTTAACTAGTACACACCCATTTCACCTCACGATGCCAGGAATCACCCTGGACAACATCCAAGAAAAACTTTGAGACGGGGAGGCCACAACCTCGAATAGCATGGGATCAAATTTCTATACGCGCTCTCTAAGGGGTGTGCCCCTCTCGGTCCCAACCGGAAACACCCATGCCCCCTGACCGGATGACGGGCTTTAATCCAGGGCCATGGAACCCTCATCCCGGCCTCTCCACTAGGTGTGTACCAGGAAAACGATTTGCAACTTACTATGCCATATTCCTTTCGGAAAACATGTGACAGTATAGGATGGAATGAATGGGAATGTGTATTGTGTCGTGACGACACGGAAGTCAAATAATCTGGCATAATACTGGCATGTCACAACACTGCCATCTTACCCATCCTCATACCAACACAAGGCTTTGCAAATATGTATCCAACAACATAATGCTTTCGGAAACTTACTTTCCGATTGTGTGCATGAGATATATCATGCAAGGTGATGTTCATAAAAATGCCATGACCATACTAAAATGCATACATGCAACAACACTCATCATATCAAGAGTTCAAACATGCTTGCCTGGTTCGGAGTAGTCGGAGTCTAACTGTGCGAAGTTTGCGGCTCCGTCACCTCCTCCGGTATCTACGGTATAAGAAAAATATGTACGCAACATAAATACTGTGAGTGTACAGAAAAGTGTTCCAAATATTTTTCAAATAAATATGATAAAAAACTAGATAAAAATCTAAAGAGAACAGAAAAAGAATCACCCAAAAATTCCCTTCTAATAAACAGTTATAAGTGATTTAACCCAAGGACTCATCTGTAATGAAACAGAAAACTTCCAGGGGGTTCAGCGTAAAAGTACAGATAACGTTTCGTTTAAAAGAAGCGGCTGTGAGGCTGATAGGCGGGCTCCACCTATCGGGTTTGATAGTTCAAACAGAGAAACAGAGCGCGACGGTGCCCGAGAGGTGCGGTGGTCGCCGGCGGCGATCCACGGCGAGGCAAGGCGATCGGGGGTTACCTTCGAGATCAGTGCACCGTTCCGTGTCTGTGGGTGGTGGTGGTGGTCGCCGGCGAGCACTGTGTCGACGACGGCCCTTGCTCCGGCGGACGGCGGTTCGGGCAGTCGTGGATCTCGCCGAAGGGAGCTGCGGGGATCAAATAGGAGTGGGGGTTAGTCTCCTAGTTGATCGTGAGGGCTGCTAACGAAGTTAGAGCGCCGGAGACGGCCTCACCGGAGCGAATCAAGGTGGAGTCCGAGGCGGAGCGGGGTGGCTGGAGTCGGGGAAGAAGGGCCCCTCGGGGCTCTCCCAGTGGATGGGCGGGGTCTAGTGAGGTGGTGGAGTCGTGCGGGGGCGAGAGCATGCTCGGGGGTGCTATATATAGCCGGCCCGAGTCGGTTGCCGTGAACGGATAAGTCCGGCGAGTTGATTACGGCGGCGCTGTGGCCGGACGGTCGGCTTAGGGGTTTGAGCATCGCCTAGGTGAAGTAGTGGTGCCATTTTAGGGTCCAGCTCAGCACGGGAGGGAGGTTTACGGCCTGCCCTCGACGAAACGGTCGCACGGCCCGTCGGCCGCAGAGAGCGCGCTCTGCGCGTGTCGCGCCATGGCGACGGTGCTGCATGCGTGCGCTGTCAAGGAGGTGGCCACGCGGAGCTACCAGGACGCTTGGGCGGCGCCGAACGGCACTGCGCCGCCGTTCTGCTTCCTGTCGGCCGCTACGGCGCTACGGCCGCCGCAAGACACGCCGGCGTAGGCGGGCCAGGGCGCCACCGACGCCAGGTAGGCGCCAAGCGCGCGTGTGAGGCCCCGGACAAGCAAGCCTGGCAATGAGCTACGTGCCAAGCGCACTGTGAGCTCGTGACTGAAGTCACTAACGAAGATCGACACTGAATTCTGAATTTAACTGAATATGACTAGAACAGTGCATGCAAGGTGTTCGACAGAATGATTCAGGCATGTAGGGATTTTTCCTTGAGCTGGTTTTTGGAAGAGGGACCTCTCATTGCACCTAGAGGCTGCCTGAATATTTGTGGAATTTTTGGAGATGTGTAGATATGAATTTCACCAAATTTGGCAAATCTGGTCCAAACTTGCAGTGAGTGCAATTTGAAAAATTTGAACAGGAGAAGAGTGGATCAAGATGGTTCTGGGTCGTGGGTACAAAGGACTATCCAGGGGTGTTGAGATGAGGTCAAAAATCAAAAGCATTAAAGCACTTGCTTTGCAATCCACCTAGGCTCAAAAGTATAGACAGAATTATTTTGGGAGGAGAAATAGTTGGAATAAAATCCAAAAATGGATTTTATTAGTTTGGCAGAATGTTTGGGTTGAACTAAAGTGGGAGGAAAGGTTTTTGGGAAAAATTTCACCATAGGAAGCATGGTGAAATTTGTGAAGGGATCAAAACCACAAAGAGCCCAAAACTAAAAGGGTTTTCATTTTAAAAGAAACCAAATCCAAGAAAAGGATATTTGAGAGGGCAAACTTAGAAGATGGTTTTTAGGAAGGGTTTAAAAGACCTTCTTTCAAACCAAGCAAGGTTCTTTCTGAAAACAAAAATCACAAAATTTTGGAGTGTCACAGCACCTACCCCCTTAGGAAAAATCTCGTCCCCGAGATTTCAGCTGATCCTTAAACAGGTGTGGGTGCTCTGTCCGAAGAAAATCCTCGCTCTCCCAAGTTGCTTCATTCTCGGTGTGATTGCTCCATTGAACTCTGAAAAACTTAATGGTTTTCTGTCGGGTCCTCCTCTCAGATTCTCCCAATATTTTTATCGGGTGCTCCCGGTAAGTGAGGTCTGGTTGCACGTCAATATACTCATGTGAAACTTGCTTCTCTGGGTTGCTTATGTATTTTCTCAACTGTGAGATGTGAAACACGTTGTGGATACCGGACAGCTCTTCGGGTAGGTCCAGCTGGTAGGCTACCTTGCCTCGTCGGGCCACTATCTGAAATGGTCCGATGAATCTTGGTGCTAGTTTCCCCTTAATCTTGAATTGTTGCAGACCCTTCATAGGAGAAACTCTCAGGTATACCAATTCTCCGGGTTCAAAACTGATTTCCCGATGCTTTCGGTCGTAATAACTCTTTTGCCGACTTTGAGCTGTTTTGAGTCGTTCCCTAATCGTCTTAAGTTTCTCCTCGGCCTCCTTGAGCATATCTGGGCCAAAGATATGGCTGTCTCCGATCTCTGACCAATTTAGCAGGGTATGACATCTTCTCCAATATAGAGCTTCAAAGGGTGCCATTTGCAAGCTGGCTTGATAGCTGTTGTTGTATGCGAATTCTGCATATGGCAAACTTTCTTCCCAACTGTTCCCGTAGGTCAGGACACAGGCTCGTAGCATGTCTTCCAAGATTTGGTTTACGCGTTCGGTTTGTCCATCAGTCTGGGGATGGTATGCGGTACTGAAGGCTAGTTGGGTTCCCAGTGCCTGTTGTAGGTGACCCCAGAACATAGAGATGAATTGCGTGCCTCTATCTGAGATGATAGTCTTAGGAACTCCATGTAGGCAGACGATACGGGCAAGATAAAGTCTGGCTAGTCTCTGAGTGGTGTAAGTTGTTTTTACCGGAATAAAATGTGCCACCTTGGTTAATCTGTTGGTTATGACCCAAATGGCATCGTTTCCGTGTCGTGACCGTGGCTGTCCAACGATAAAGTCCATTCCAATCTCGTCCCATTTCCACTCGGGTATCTTATTGGGCTGTAGCAGTCCGGCTGGTTTCTGGTGCTCGGCCTTGATACGTTGACAAGAGTCACAGCATGCAATGAACGTGGCTATATCTCTGTTCATACCGTGCCACCAAAAAATTTCCTGAAGGTCTTTGTACATTTTTGTCCCTCCAGGATGGATTGAATAGGGAGCGGTGTGACTTTCAGTTAATATCTGTTGTTTGAGGTCCTTGACATTTGGTACGCATAGCCTTTCTCCGTACCACAATATTCCTTGCTCATCTATGTTGAATTCTGAGGCTCTTCCCAAACTCACTTTTCTTTTTATGCCCTCAATGCTGGGGTGTCCGTGCTGGGCTTCCTTGATGCTTTCCATTAGGGTAGGCTGTATTTCTATATTCGACACACTGCCTTCGGTAACCATTATTAGATTGAGTCGGGCAAACTCTTGTTGAAATTCTGGACTCAATTTTGGTATATTGTCGTCTTCCGTGCTGGGATTTCGACTAAGTGCATCTGCCACAACATTTTCTTTTTCGGGATGATAGTGGATTCCAACATCATAATCCTTCACCAACTCTAACCAGCGTCGTTGCCGTAAATTTAACTCTGGCTGTGTGAAAATATACTTAATACTCTTATGGTCTGTGTATATCTCACAACGATTCCCAAGTAGGAAGTGTCTCCATTCCTTGAGTGCATGGATGACCGCTGCTAATTCCAAGTCATGTGTGGGATAATTTTCTTCATGCTTGCGTAGTTGTCTGGAGACATACGCTACTACCTTGCCTTCTTGCATCAATACGCATCCGAGGCCTTTCCAGGATGCGTCACAATATACCTCAAAGTTCTTGTGTATATCTGGCACAATTAGTACTGGTGCCGTTGTTAATTTTCTTTTTAGCTCTTGGAAGCTTTTCTCACATGCTTCTGTCCATTCAAATTTCTTACCTTTCTTGAGCAATTGTGTCATGGGCTTTGCTATAGTGGAGAATCCTTCAATAAATCTCCGATAATAGCCTGCCATTCCCAAGAAACTCTGTACGTCTGTCACGTTAGCTGGCGGTTTCCAGCCAAGTACGGCCTTGACTTTTTCTGGATCTACTGCAATACCTTCTTGGGTTAGCACGTGGCCCAGAAAACCCACCTGCCTTTGCCAAAATTCACATTTGCTGAATTTGGCGTACAGTTGATGTTTCCTGAGTTCTCCGAGTACAATCCTGAGATGTTCGGCGTGCTCTTCTGGTGTTTTGGAATATATCAGAATATCATCGATAAATACCACAGCAAACTTGTCCATATACTTCATAAACACTTTGTTCATGAGGTGAAAAAAATATGCGGGGGCGTTGGTTAGCCCAAATGGCATTACTGTGAACTCATACAGCCCATATCTGGAGGTGAAAGCGGTCTTGGGAATATCTTCTGTTCGCACTTTTAATTGGTGGTATCCTGATCTCAAATCAATTTTTTAGAAGACTTTGGCCTGCGCGAGCTGATCGAATAAATCATTTACTCGGGGCATTGGGTATTTATTCTTGATTGTGACCATGTTGAGAGCTCGATAATCAATACACAACCTCATTGTTCCATCCTTCTTCTTGGCAAATAAAATTGGAGAACCCCAAGGTGAGGAGATGGCTCGTATGTATCCTTTCTCCATTAATTCTTTTATTTGCTTCTTCAACTCTACCAATTCGGATGGTGCCATTCAGTAAGGTTTCTTGTAAATAGGAGTGGTTCCGGGTGCGAGCTCAATGCTGAATTCTATCTCTTGGTCTAGTGGCATGCCCGGTAGTTCTTCTGGAAATACATCGGGAAATTCACATACCACTGGGACCTTGTTCAGCTCAGAAACGTCTACCTTGTTTAATCTAGGTTGCCGAGGTATTTGTCTCTCCTTGGCTGAAACTTTTATTTTATTCCCTTGATGGTGGGTGAGAATCATGGTACGGTTGAAGCAATCAATAAAACCTTTGTTGGTGGTCAACCAATCCATTCCTAGGATGACATCCAATCCTTTGCTTTCCAGTAAATAAGATTGGCGTAAAATTTCAATCCTTCAAATTCAATAACCACACCTTGACAGTAACTCTGGGTCACTTGCTTAATCCCAAGGGACTTGACGATCATTGATTTTTCCAAGGGAAGCATCGAAAAATTATTTTGCAAAGCAAAACTTTTCAAAACGAATGAGTGAGAAGCTCCAGAATAAAAAAAACCATGGCAGGTATTGTGTTGACGGGGTACGTACTTAGTACGATATCTGGGGCATTCTGTGCTTCCTCTCTGGTCACGTGGTTCAAGTGACCTTTCTGGTGGTTGTTGTTAGGGTTGAAATTGCTTCGCTTTGGTGCTGAATTATTTCCACCATTATTGAGCTTCGGGTTTGAGTTCCTTGGCTTGGGACACTGCTTGGCATAGTGCCCTTCTTCTCCACAAGCATAACAGGTAACGCCTGGGCGATAGGTGAACTCTTTGTCTCTTGCATGGAAATTTTTGGTTGGACGTGAATTATTCGCCGGGGTTTTGTATGAATCCCCCTTCTGAAATTCCTTCTTACTTCTGGGATTGCGAGAAAAATTAGTCTGGTCCCTTTTCCGTTTGCGGATATCTTCCAGGCTACGTCGCTCATTTTCCAGGGTAATGGCCTTATCCACCAGTGTTTTAAAATCTGGAAAGGTATGCACAACTAGCTGGCACTTAAGGGCGGGTGCCAGGCCTTCCGAGAATTTTTCCATCTTCTTGCTCTCGGTCATGCGTTCTTCATTGGCGTAGCGAGACATCAGTGTGAATTGGCTGTTGTATTCTGACACTGTCATGGCTCTTTGCTTGAGTTCATCAAATTCCTTCTTCTTGATTTTCATGACGCTCTTAGGAATATGTGCCCCACGAAAACCTTCTTTGAAATTTTCCCAGGTGATTTTATTTTCGTTGGGGTGCATGTGCAGGAAGTTTTCCCACCACGATGCAACTGCACCTGTGAGATAATGTGGTGCATACAGTACTTTTTCACAGTCTGAACACTATGCGATAATTAATTTTCTCTCCATGTCTCGAAGCCAGTCCTCGGCCTCAAGAGGCTTGTCAGTATGAGAAAATGTTGGAGGACGTGTCTTTTGTAACTCAGATAATTTGGATTGTGGTTGATACTGACCACGGTTACTTCCCATATTGATGAATTGGTTCATCATTTCCTGGTGTTGCTGCTGACTCTGTTCATACAAACGACAAACTTGTGTAAAAGCTGTTTCACTGTCCTGTTGACTTGTCTGACCCTGAGTGAAATTTTGGTTCTGCGGTGTGCCATAAATTTCTTCTGGCTGAGTTGGCATGGAGCGCGTCCAAGGACGAGACATCTTTCACTCTGGGGATAAATTTTTTTGTGAACTCGTAAGACAAGAAGAAGAGTCGCAAAAGTCAATAAAATCACACACAAGGAACATTTTTTTAAACTCCAAGGTATTTTTTGAAACACATGATTGCGCGCGGAGAAGGACTAGTGCATATCTTACACGCGGGCATAATTATACATTACATCACTCAGGATATGCGTACATAATCCTGACATGTTATTTAAACTAGTGCACTCCTCCAGATCCTACGTGATGCGCAAACAGGCTACTTCTCACAACCTGAGAACATAAAAACATATCACACCAGTTGATACATCGCATGGCGTCTATGCGTACTTAGTCAGAGATGTTGAGGATCTCCCTTGGCCTGCCGAGGGTGAGACGCAGAGACGCTGGGGAATCGACCTCCTCCTCGCTAATAGGTTCTAGACGAGAAACGTTGTGCTGAGCTAATGGAGCAGGTGCCGTAGGCGGAATAACACGAATACGAGTGGGTGGAATAGGTGGGGTAGCTCGTATGGGAGTGGGCGCAACACGTGGTGCAGAGCGGACGGGAGTGGGTGCAACAAGTGGTGCAGAGCGGACGGGAGTGGGTGCAATAGCCTGGTTAAATTCCTCTGTGGTAGGCAGACAACGAGCAGAGGCGAGTATGGTAGGTGAGTGAGAGGCTGTGGATGACACAAAAGTCAGTGGTGGAGCGGTGTGCAGGAGTTCCTTCTTGTTAGCACCACAGCCATGAACTGAGTCCATGCGTGCAGCTACGAGGTCATCCACCATGCAGTCGAATGCTGCCTCCAGGGCTCAGAGGTACTCAACAAGCATCTCAAAGGCTTCGTCTCACTCTCCTCTGGGGCAAGAGAAAGAGTAGTGACAGGTGTAAGGCACATGGCATGGAAGGTAGCGGTAGCGACGGGTCTTCATTGCAGGAAGAACATCCCGAAGACGGGCTATCGCCTCGCGGGCAGCCATCTGCATAGCATGCCTTTCAGTAGGCATGGCTCTCCCTACGAATCGGAGATGGCGCACTTCAGCATGGCCTCCCCTGAATTGCACCGCGGCCTGGTGCATAGTCAGACTGTCGTTGATCTTGTGTGGATAAAGCGTGAAGACTGGGCGCACGGATGGCCCCATCGCGACCTGAGCGATGAAGGAGAGGAGTTTGACGAACCCCTCAGGCACATTGGCGAACATCTGAGACTCGCAGTCGTTGCTGGCCATCTACAAAAGTAGGCGAAAATTTTGAGTGGTCAGAACATAAGTTCTATGCCGACTGTCAGAAAATGACTACAATTGTAAAAACATGAATAACTCTACCATGCTAATAACCAATTAGCGATCGCACCTAATGGCTTCCTACAGTCAGCCTAGCTCTGGTTACCAAGTCTGTCACGACCGGTTTTTGAATAAAATGTTTATTGAGAAAACCAATCTTTAAATCCCAGTAAAGGAAAAGTCATCCTTTCTGGTAGATAAAGCTTGATAAACAGAGAACCAGTAGCATCAAATATATTACAGGGTTGAGCTGAGGGTGCTCAACAATTTATTACAGTCTCGCCAATATAATACATATGGGCGGATATGACACAGGGGTGGGGTGGCATGCTACTAGCTCGAGGGAAAAGTGGTGGTGGATAACTTGACTTCTACTGGCAGTACATCGAGCGTCGAGGTGAGGCTCGATGAATTTACTCAGGGTTGCGGAAGCGGATAATACAATGACCAAGACAGGATCGCACGGGACTGACTGGGACTCTTCTAGGCATCGGACTCGCTATCATACTCTTCATCCAAGAGATCGCCTTCATCATCATCTGGCCAAATCAACAAGCCAGGTGAGTACTTGAAAGTACTCGCAAGACAGTTCGGACAAAATATATAATCAATGAATGCATGAATGCGTCATGAACAAAGTATGATGCTCAAATACAACGGAATTATTGCAGAACTTGATGTATCAAAATTTAATAATTGAAAACCGATCGGGTGTCTGGAGCGACGCCTCGAAAGGTAAATAAATAAAAAGCATGCCGTAGTCGGGCGTCTTAGCGACACCACATAGAGGGCTTTAAAAAGAAATGCCACAGTCGGACGTCTGGGCGACATCACATAAAGGGCTTTAAAAGAAATGCCACAGTCGGACGTCTAAGCGACATCACATAAAGGGCTTTAAAAGAAATGCCACAGTCGGACGTCTAAGCGA